>NW_019394877.1:0-31736 GCF_000612105.2 Orussus abietinus | reverse complement strand
AAACGCCCAATATTTGTTAAATATACATAAAATGTAATGTAACTATTTTGTGCTACTAGGAACAATACACACTTACGGTACAGGTAAATAATAAATAAACACATAATTAACTAACCTTTCTGCAGTTTATTTCCATATTCCGTCGAATTTGAATCCTCCAAATCCTCTCTTGAGTTTTCAAATTTCTCCGACTTGTTAAAAAGATTAATTTCGCTAAAATTCTCAAAATTATTAAAACTCAAACTTATCGAATTTAACGGAAATTCCGAAGAATTTTTAACATTTAACTCGTGGATTGTTAACTCGGTATTGTTACCATTATTTGCATTAATGTTGAAATTAAAATTCTTATAATAATCGTAATTTCTCTCAATTTCTTGATTCGCTTTTTTCGTTTCTTCATTTTCGGAATTTTCATGTTTTTCGACATTTTCGACGTTTTCGACATTTTCAACATTTTCGGCATTGTCGACATTTTCGTCATTTTCGTCATTTTCTTCATTTTCTTCAATTTCTTCATTTTCTTCATTTTCAATATGTTCACGTTTTTCAACATTATCAGGATTTTCATTTTTTTCAATATTTTCAGGATTTGCATTATCGCCATTTTCTTCATTTTGAATATTTTCATCTTCTTCACTTCTCGAATTGTTTACCTCGGAAACATTTGTTAAACTTAACGCAGATGTTATTTTTTTTGTGTTTTTTGCAGACTGAGAATCACTTTGAAATGGCCAGAGTTCCTGAAAAACGAAATTATAATTTTATTTTAGTAGAGTATATTGTTAATAACAATATGTAAATATTGTACAATGGTGAAAATAAATATTAAAATCGAAAGCACACAAAATTAAGGCTTTAATTCAGATTTCTGAAAAACGAAAATATAATTTGAAGTTTAATGTCTGTGACTGTACACTTTAATTTTATTAAAGCCCATTGTTAATAACAATATATAAACGTTGTACAATAGCGAACAAATATTTGAGATCAAAAGCATAACAAAATTCAGGCTTTAATCCAAAATTCCTCGAAAACGAAATTATAAATACACTTCAAAGTACTTAAATGAAGTCCATTATTAAAAACAATACATAAATAGTATGCAACGGTGGACATAAATATTCTCAGTCAATATTTAAAATCAAAAGCATACATAATTAATTCCTCACACACTCTATAAATAAATAGATAAATAAATAAATAAAGTTCATTTGACTACTCACTTTTAGGTTAGAAATTAGTCTGTTCAAGTGAGGGGCAAGTCTCGAAGCTCCAGAAGTCGCAGTCGACTCGACGGATTCATGAAATCCCGGCTGAAGATTTAAAAGACGGGAAAAAGTTGCGAAAGACAAGTGTTAATACTAAAGTGAGTTTAGAACAGTTATAGCAGGGAGAAAGTGCAACCAAGTGCTACTGTGAATGGAAAGTAGGTTGGGAATTATTAGAATAAAATCGATTTCTAAAGGAAGTTGATTTCTAGATGGGGAAAAATGTAATTAAAGAAATGAGAGTTGATCTCAAAATAGATTTAACCTTAAAATGAAAAAGAGGAGTGTAAATATTAGAATTGAAGATAGGATGCGAATTGTGAATATGAAATTTATTGTAAAAGACAGTTAACCTCAAAATCGTGTTCAAGTGAGAAAAAGAAGTAATAGAATTGAGGTTAGAATAGCATTTGCAAAAACTAAATCAATTTTCACAATTAAGCTTACAGAGGGGTGAATGTGTAGTTAAACAGATAAGAATTAATCTTAAAACGTAGAAATTAACCTCCAATTTAACGAATCCTTTATCGTACCTCATGCATCGAAGTTACAGAATTTTCCCCTCCCATTGTCGACTCCGGAGGAAGAGGACTTGGTTTCTGTTTCGTCTTCCTGGGTCTCTTTTTCAGGATCGATCCTTCGGGTCGAGCTTCGTGACTAAGATCGTCACTTCCGAATGAAAAGGGAACATGAGCCGCAGCTGAAGATAATTAATACATGATTGATGGATATTGTTTATTTACATATGTAATGTTTAGGCTGTAATGTGCTATAGTACTCTTAAGAGAATGCACAAGTGGCAATGAAGATGTTTTGTCTATGATGCTTTTCTTTGAATGAAGTGTAGGGAATCGTTTCGAAATGTAATATGTGAATGTGGAAGATATAAGGAAGGAAACTGACTGCAGAAAGTGCGAAAAAAGTGAGGTTAGGAAAGGCTAATTATTTTCTAAAAGAAGGGGAGAGATCTTTTCAACCTTCATTTCACGATGATAATACTTACAGAGATATTACTGTGTAGACAATGATAATAATTAATAAAGAGATATTGAAGATTTAAGAGGATACAAAAGGCGCTAAGAAATTTAATTAACGGCGATAAAGTAAAATTCATCTATATCCTTTTTGGTGGTAATGCCGTTTTGAATACTCAAGTGGCACGTCTCATTACCGACATTTATATTTATGTTGAAGTCTTTTACAGTCTACGTTGAGAATTATATGAACTGAAGGGTTCTATATGTCATTTCGGTAAAGTAATAATAAAAAGATCGATATAAAACAGCCGAAACCCCATGAATGCATGACTGTTTTAACGAACCAACGTCGCCATCTGAGACATTTAGCTGCAAACTAAATTTTTGCTCTAAAAACATGCGTTAACCGCAGGACAAGCCAGCATTCTCTTGCAATCATTGGTGAAAGTATTTACCACATTTTCCCATGTGACTCTGTAATATTCCATTTCTGTGGTACTCTAAATTGTTCGAGCTAGGTCCTGAAACTCTTCATTTTCGATTCTAAGCCTCCAAGAAGCGTAAAACATGGATAACGTGCACGGATTACGCCATGTTGGTTCTAGTCCATGATACATCAATACATTTCTTATGAAAAATGAAATTTCTTGTGTTTTCAGACCTAATTTAGGGCCTGCATATTCCCGTGGTAAAATTTGAAACAAATCAGTACACCCAATTTGGAAAATACTTTCCCCAATGATTTGACTTCTCGGATATATATATAGGCTGACTCTTTCATATCCTCTTAACCCTTTGAGCCACGGAATTTATATCCCACCGTGCATATTCATGCATTAAAAGGTGGGACGTTTTTAATACCACCGTACCTCAAAGAGTTAAGGTGATGTCGAACTTTCTTCAAATCGGTCGATTCAAATATAACGCTTTTTTTAAGGTTATGTGAAAGTGGCATCGAACATGTTTTATTCATGAAACTTTTCTCCGAATTATACCGAATCGTTTCAAACTTTACCATATAAATATGAAAGGTCCTAAAACTCATGAAATTTCAATTTCTTTTTAAATTTGTTCGTCGATATTTTTTTAATTCGTTATAAAAAATGAAACTGCGAGTTTTACAACCCTTCTTATACCCTCCATATTCACATTTCCATGTATGAAACTATTCAGTAAACCTAATTTTGAGAAAAGTTTCTGAAATAAAACATTTTTGACACCAGTTTACATCGCTATAACATGAAATTGCGAAGCGACGCGATTAGAACAGGAAATATAATTTTTTTATTGAGACAGTTTCATATTTATATATTTGTTTATTTACCTGCACTGCTGATTCGTTGACTCTCATCCGAGTTCTGACTCGACTCCAAATTAACATTTTGTTGATGTTGAACTGTATTTCCAAACCGAAGAACTTCTTCGCTGCTCATCTGCTCTCTGGGAGGAATTTTCACTCGCAGGTGAAAATCTGCCTGCGACTGGCCAGCTTTAATAATGCAAAACAAATGTAAATAAGAATTGACAATCTCATGCCGATAGTTGTGTCAGTTAATTAATTAATTAATTAATTAACATATACCGATGCAAGTATAAGTTCCACTGTCGGAGTAATTGACATCGAATATCCTCAAAGCTCCCTTTTTGTTGATTTTGAGTCGTCTGGATTTCTTGAGGTCATTTCCATCTTTCATCCACACAATTCTCGATCTAAAACAGTTAACAAATAATATATTATATTTACATTTATATATTGTGCAACGGCTACCCATCCTGCGGTCAGCAACTTCGGATCGTAGGACCGGTAGTCCGCCGACAAACTTAGCCCCTTTTCCCGAAATTCGGATCGGGTAACGGAATTGCTTCTCCGATTCTCCAAGGGCGACTCGCTCTTTTTCCGGTTACCCTGTCTGACCGGCTAGCTCTCTGTTAGTCGGACAGGGGGTGGCTTCTGGCTACTGCGGGCGCTTGCAGAAAGGACAAGGGAAGGTACGAGGAAAGAAACCCGCCATATAGACTATACGTAAATTTGATTTAAAGAAAATAAGTAAAAAACCAGCCCAAAGTACAGAGGCGAGACCAATGCCCGCCCGCGTATCTCCCTCACTCGGGAGCCCTCAAACCTTCCACGAGGCGGCGCGAGTGTTTTCCCGCGGGGGCTCCTAACGTCTTGAACGAACTCCGCCGTACGCGACTCACCGCCCCCGAAGCACTCCCTTCGGGCGCCCGGTCCCGGTCGTTTCTGCGTGCGGCCGGCCTGGGGGTGGACTCCGCCACCGTCCCCGTAGGTCTCCGGCGCACGCACGCCCGCACAGCGCTTCACCGAACCGTCTCGGACGAAAATCGACGCTTACCCTGAGGTCGAAACGGACCTCTTCAACAACTTCGGAAATTCTACTTCCAGCGGACAACTGCTAATCGAGACTCGAGTGCGGGCTCGACGCAGACTAAGGGGTCGGATCGCGACGACCCCCGTCACCACGCTCACTTCCTTCCGGGTCCTCCGCGAGGTCGCGGAGTCTCGCAGACGTTCTGCAGAGGAACCTCGCATTCGGAGCAATAGCTCCTCGCGAGGCCCCCTTACAATTGTGACGTTATTTTTCAAAAATCAAGTGGTATTTCTAAAATTCTGAGATATTGCAATTACTTTATCTGACGTTCTAGGAGTCAATTCTATAATTCGAATTTAGTGAAAATTCTAGAAGTGAACGTTTGCTATTTCATAACTTTCACTATGGTTGGTTGGTTGGTTATTGCTTATGGCTCCAGAGTTTTCACTGCGCAGACTCTACCATCCACCTCCTTTCCGATTAGCAGGGAGCTAGCCGGTCGGACAGGGAAATCGGTAAAATGGCGAGTCGAGCGGTGAAACCCGACTAGTACCCTTTCAGGATCGGGGAAGCGATTCCGCTACCCGATCCGGACTTCGGTGAAAGGTTTGACGACGGAACACCGATCCTGCGAATCGCAGCCGCGGGCGCGGGATCTCCGTCGCAAGACGTAGTCAGGGTAGTGGTGAAAATCTATTCTAACCTGTTGAATCCCCTGACGGGACATCTGATTTTGACGACCCTCGTCCCCTGGAACACCCTGGCCTCTCCCCCAACCTTGACGTCGACCTTCGTCCTGACGTTCTCCTGTAAACAGATTTCGGTTAAATAATCCTGCACTGTTAAAAATACCCATGTAAATTTACATAATCATTGGTTATTTCGATGCTTCGGAAAAGCCAGATCTATCGGAATATAAGCTAAATTGGTAACATTGGACTAAACAGGTTTCAGAAAATCCAGATTTAGCAACACTGCACTAAACAGATTTTTAAAAAATCAGATCCATCGGTAAGCACGCTAAATTGGCAACAGTGCACTAAATAGGTTTTACAAAATCCAGATTCATTGTAAAATACTTTAAATCGGCAACACTGTCACAAAGGACAAAGAGAGTATATAAATGTCTCACCTGGTCGAAGCTGCCGTTCTCCCGCGTTATGATTGGCCGGGGGGCGGGGCCGACGGAGTGGCATGGCGCCGTGTTGCAAGGTTTGTGAACCGCCGGTTTCTGACGTGGGCAGGAGGAAGGGGGACGGGGTTGCACCCTCCCCTGCGCCATGACCTGCTCGCAGATCACGGAACGAGTCTTCGTCCCTCCTCCGCAGGTGTGGGAGCACTGCAGAATAATGCGTAATTTTGTTACATTATTTTATTTTATTTACTTTTTCTTTACTATCTATTCTACGAACATAATACATGGACTGCTTATCGGCCGCCTGCAGAACGGGGAGAGAACGAGAAGCGGCCCGATCGGGTCTATGCTTGTGTGCGCAGGTCGAATGCGCAATAAATTGTTGACAGTTGGTTGACAGCAATATATATATATATATATATGTATGTACGCAAATTACTTCACTGCGAACTCCTGTTGCGCAGACAAGCGTAGACCCGATCGGGCCAGTTTTCATTCTCTTACCGTTCTATTAGATCCAATCAAAGCTGTATTCAAGCATAAGGAGTGAGCGGTCCATGTATTATACGTCTACGATCTGTTCGTGTCAGGTCTCCATGGTAACTTTACATGATCACGTGGCAATGCTCATGACGTCACGTGACGACGTGTCCAACCGGCTTCTTGTGATTACGTGGCCACAGGGTTGGGTAATTCCGAATTTTTCGAGGTTATTCATGTATATTACGTAAACCATGTAGTTTACTGTAGAAAATCGTAGAGAACCAATAAAGTACATTTCCAAAATGGCAGATGCCGCAGATGTACGATATCTATATCCGTTAAGTTATAAATCTGTTTTAACACATATAAGCACGAAAATATCTTAAGGAATATTTAATTAATTTAGCGCTTGTACACAAAATTGTTTAGAATTGAATGTTTCCAATACGGAGGATGATACAAATGTACGGTATATATTTATCTACAAGGTTATAAACGTCTTTGAGTACATGTAAACGCGTAAATATCTTAAGGAATATTGGATTAATTTACCTTGCTCCATTCCCCGGTCCTCCACTTAACCGGACAATCCCAGACATTACAATATTGCCTGTCCACTGGCGGAGGCTGGGGGCACATGTGGCTCGGCACGGGCACCGCATTAGCGGCGCCTCTGGTCACCTCGTGGATGCAGTTGACATCACGAGTCTGGATGCCGATTCCGCAGGGCGACATGCACTCCGAGAATTTGCTATAGTTCCACCTGTGGAGGGGTTAGGACGGAATGGGGGATTTTCAGGGTTAAAATCTATGATTTTCTGAGTGAATAACCGCTCGCAGTTGCCTTTGATTTTTTTTTAATGATAAACAATGCGATTCAGTAAAAAGTGACGTTCGGTCTTAAAATTGTAACAGCGTTTAGATGACTTCCATCTATTTTTAACGATTTCCACCGATTTCTAATGATTTGCAACGATTTCCAGTGACATCTATGTGATTTTGAGTATCAAAATCCACGATTTCCTGAATAAATACCCCCCGCTCTAAACATTATTTATTTTTTTATTTATTCCGCCTAGCCTAACCTAATGACAATTGAGCTGATGGAATTTATTAAAAATTACCCTTACCTGGGAGGACAAGGATGATCATTGCAAGTCCTTATTCGGGATTCTGGTTTTGTTTCCTGAGTGCAGAACAATGGCATCACAGCTTTCCCCGTATCGTCCCTTACACAAGTAATAATTAGGTCCTGGACTCCTGGAAAATAAATTAACAAATTGTTAAGGTGATATGAAAGGGTCATTCTATGTATTTAAAACGTCAAAACATTGATAAAACTTTCTTCCAAACTGGGTTCACTGAATCATTTGAAACTCGTATATCCCGTGAGGTTGGCGCGCCTGCGGGAGACAAGGGCCGTGGGTCGCCGCATAGCGGCCGCGGTGCATACTATCGCATTTGCTCTACGGTGCTCGGTCGAACTGTTCACGCGTTTTGGGTAGGTTGGACTCAGGCGTATGGGTCCGAGCGATACGGCTCGTCACAATGTTTTATTTATCCCAGACTAGAACCAAAGCTACATTTTTTTTTATGAAATTTTATGAGCACCACATTATTTCTTAGAATCTCCATAATCACATATTCAACTTTGAAATGATTTGGTGCACCTAGTTTGGAGAAAAGTTTCATAAATATAAATGATCTTCTCATCCCACCTTAAGACGATCACCATTTTCCTTTCCCAATCCTCACCTCCCAGACAAGTAGCACTGCAATGAGTGTACCCCATCTCCTTCCAGGAATAAGTAGTCTGCACTCCACTTCCGGCAGCAACCCTAACACTTCCCTCGTAGCCCTTCAAGTTCTCCTTGAAGTTCTCCTCATAACCGCCGTCCATTCTGTACAATTCGTTCTCCAGGAACTCGCAGGGCTGAATTTCGCATTTCTCGGTCTCTACTGGTTTTGGACCTGAACATTGTCGGTCCGGAAGTTCAGCGACTGTTCTGGAGAATTCCAGAAAAATTTTACAGCGTACTTCCCGGTGACGAACTCCTTCGCCGCAGGTCGCGCTGCAGGGAGACCAGTCCTCGGGGATGAAGCTTGAAGACAGAATTATTGATGAAAGAAGGAATTTTTCAGGATTTTTTCAGGTTTTTTCAGGTTTTTTCAGGTTTTTTCAGGTTTTTTCAGGAATTCTGATTAAGCATTAGATTGAGGAATATGTAAAAGACGTTTTTAATGTGACATAATATAATTATAGTGGCGGGGATTTATTTATTAATTTTAGACAAGGGTTTCTTCAAATACTTTAAGGGGATGTGAAAGTGACGTCAAAGTGGTAATGTTTATGATACTTTTCCACGAATTGGGTGTAGGAAATCGTTTCAAAATTTAATATGTGAATGTGCAGGGTATAAGGAAGGTCTCGACACCCATGAAATTTCATTTTTTTATACAAAATTTTAAAAATGTCTATAAACAAATTAAAAAAAAATTGGAAATTTCATGGATGTCAGGACTTCCTTTATAGCCTCCATATTCAAAGTGTAAAGTTTCAATCGATTCAAGTCACCCAGTTCAGAAAGTTCAGAGAAAAAGTTCAATAAACGAGACTTCTGTGTCGTCACTTTCTTATCACCTTAAGGGGATGTGTAAGACTCATGTACGAAACTTTTGACAAGATTACGGTTTCCGGGGCGCCAAGGTTTGACACTTGATTATAATTGTGTATGATCTGAACAAACATCAGCTCAAAGGAAAAGTTGATATCTCAATTAGTATGAGATATATTAATTGTTTTCTTTGAATTTAGATATTAAATTTTGTTTTAACACCTGGAATACTGTGCGAGATATAATAAAATAATACAAAAAAAAATACATAGAAGCAGTTTTGTAGAAAATTGAATTCCCTACAAAAAAAGGTTCTATTGTGTTCTCTAGTATCTTACATATTTCTTCGAATAATTTGACATAATTGTTGTGTCAATAGACATTTTCAACTGAATCCATTATATCTAAAAAGCTATGCAAGATACGATAAAAAAGCATATCATCTTTCTTGTAGGGAATCACATTTTCTATCGAGAAGGCTGTATGAGATTTTATTGTATCACGTATTGTATTCCAGATATTTTAAACAATTAATATGTCTAAAATCAAAGAAAATAATCAATATCTCCCAAACTAATTGAGATATCAACGTTTCCTTTGAGATGATGTTTGTTCATATCGTACACAACCATTATCAAGTGTCAATCCTTGACGCCACGGAAACCGTATTCTTGCCAAAAGTTTCTTTAATCTGGGAGCATCGAATCGTTTCAAACACTTCAAATTTAATACAGAGACTGTAGGAAAGGTCCTGTCATCCGTCAAATTTCACTTTTTAAACATTGATTTATAGATATTTAACAATTGTATAATAAAAAATCAAATTTCATGGGTATCCGAACTTTCCTTATAGCCTCTATGTTATCGAGACTCATTGTCATTATCATTAAATAATTAATTATAAATAAACTCACGTCGATTCGGAGGGAATTGGCTGGTCTATTAATTTCTCCGGTATCGGCGGTGGAGGGAAAGACTGCAAAGCTGGTTGACTGGATTCGCCATCTTTAATATATAAAAAAAAAAAGAGTATACACGGAGAAAAATAAGAGCCTTAAGGTAATATGAAAGGGTTATTCTATACATGTAAGAGACCTCTTTGACGCCACTTTCATATCACCTTAATGCATAGAGTGATCCTTTCATAACACCTTAAAGTTACAGAAGCCTATCCGTTCAAAATTATTGTTCCCGATACGGTTAAAAATTGTCCCATTAACGGGTTAATCCAATTCATTTTACTTTCTTACATATACAGTTACCAGAAACACATATATTAGACGGTCATATAGCCTTATTTTATACATCTTATAGGATGGTCAATATACGTATAATATATAGTCCTGTTTATACATCTTATAGATATCTGTAGATAGTTAACACGTTCCGTGCCGCGTGGGGCGTATACGCCCCACGGTTGGTGTACGACAGTGTACTCGTCATTTGTTTCGGCACTGAATGTATTAATATACGTATACGTATACGATACGTCTACATTTCGTGTTGGCATAAAACCAAATAACCCTGTATATATACTGACCGGTGTCGCAGTCCCCCCTGCACTCCTTCTCCTCCCTGGGCCTATCCGCCTCGTCGCAGTCCGAAGATAGCTGCCCCTCCGCATCTCTGCACTCCACGCGTCTGGTGCTCCATCCGAGACCGCAGCTCGCCGAACACTGAGCAGAGAGCCGAGCGCGCTCGTATATACATGGTCCGGATAGAATGGGAGGGGGCCATACAAGAATGAAACAGAGGGAATCGTACGGCATACACTGACAACGAGAGAGAAAGAGATAATCAACTGAACAATTTGAGATTGTTCATGCCATTTTTGTTAAGGAACGCGATTTATACTTTGATTTACTGTAAATTGGTGGTTGCAAATATTTTTTAATTATTCAGTATGTTACTGGCTTTTGTACGAACTTTGTAGTAAAGTAAAGTAAAAATAGTAATTTATAGTAAAGGTTTTTACCATTTTACTAGTAAATCGTGTTATAATTTACCGCGTAAATTGAGGGAGGGTTTTACGCAAATTATTATCGTATTACTAATTAAATGCGGAACTAAATCTGTATCTACACGCACTAAATACTTAACAAACTCACGTGACTCCATTCGTCAATCTCCCACATGGGACAGGATACAGCATTACAGCTCTCCTTCTCTTTAGGTTTATGTGAAACGTCGCACATGTCCTCCGGCAGCTAAAAACAAACACAAATTAAAGGGATGTAAAGTAGCATCTGAAGAGTTCATGACACCTTTCTCTGAAATGGATGTACTGAATCGTTTCAAACTTTACAACATAAACATGGAGGCTATAAGGAAAGTTCTAACACCCATGAAATTTCGTTAAATAAAATATTTATAAAATATTATATGTTACAAGGACCCAGTTTGTATAAAAGATTCATGAATGAGAACTCTTTGCCGCCACCTTAACAACTCCTTAATAACATTATCATATTTATTCTCATCTCACCTCGTTAGTAGTTTCGTTTCCGCCTTCCTCGATACAAAGTACGTTTCTTGTTCTTGTTCCCCCCCCGCAAGAAGAGCTGCACTCGCTCCATTGTTCCGCTATCCATCTGAAAACAAACAAGAAATCAACAACAAGATGACAAGAATATTAATCAGGATTATTAATTTTTAGAATTTTTTTTGGGTGAAATGCGACATTAGAAAAATGTCAGAAGATTGTATGAATAAGATTTGACGCATTTCGATGCGTTGTTACGCGCAATAATCCCACAGAGCAAAGAAAAGAAACTCACTTGGTGGAACAAGAATGCACATTGCAGTCTACCATCTTCTTCTCTGGTTTCTCGTCGGGATCGCAACTCGACTCGTCGACGATTTCCGTCGAACTGACGGAAGTGCAAACGGCGACGGCGAGTTGTTTGCCTGAAACGAGATTGTTCTTGTTCTTGTTATCCATCGCGGAGAACATTCGAAACTATCGAGAACTGCTCTGGTAAATATGGATGGGAGAATAAATGGGATTCGCGTAAATGGAAAGTCTTGGGAATTAAGTCAGTTAAATAAACTAACATTTGTTTAAACAAAGTATCTGACAGTAAAACTGTGGAGTAACCCTTCCAAATATTTAAATTGTTATAAATAAACATCTCCACTTTTTACTGATTTGCGTAACAAAAGCTTAATCGAAACGGCAACAGTAATAATCTCATATGCTTAATTTGAACGTAAAAAATCCGTAAATTTTACAGATTTTCTTCAAACCCTAACGATTTTTTTTCCTCCTTGCTAAAATCTGCAATTTTTAAACCTTTCCTGGCATTATTATTATCTAATAATGAATTGTTAATTGCTCACCACCCCCGCAAGATTTTGAGCACTCGTCGATCGGCTCCAATCGCCATTCCATTCGTCTATCGACTTCTCGACAAGTCGATCCGTTTCCTCCGCAGACTCCGCATTGGTCGATTTGCTTTTCCCCGATCCTCAGATCGCAGCCGACGGGCTGCGGCAGGGGAAACGAGCTGTGATTGGCTGAGGCGGTGTAAACGCGGAGGCTGATTAGTCGGAATTGGGTCCAATGGAAATTTCAAAGAAAAATCCGATTTTAAATCGACTTTATTGAAAATTGTTATTTTCAAAGGCAATGATATATCTTTTCATTGTAAATCATTATTATTTATATCTGAGTGTACCGAATCGATTAAAACTTTACAACTGGAATATGGAAGCTATAAGGAAGGTCCTGACGGTCATGACATTTCATTTTTTACAATAAATTTAGAAAATATCTACAAGCAAATTAAAAAAGAATTGAAATTTCACGAGTTTCAGGACCTCCCTCATACCCACTACATTTACACTTTCACGTTTAAAACAAATCTATACATCCAGCTCGCATAAAACTTTCCTAAACGAGCCCTCTGTCGTCCCTTTCGCACAGCCTTAACCCCTCAGCTCCTAAAGTCGCGTAAAATTGCCAAAATTCGCCATGAATCGCGTAAAGTCTTCAAAACTCAGTTCCACCCTCAAATATCCCCTTAAACAATGAAAAAAAAACCATTACCACCGTTAACAATTCCCTAAATAAAAACTCACCAAGCACTCCCCTCCGATACAAACTCCTCCTCCGCCTTCCCCACACCTCGTCCCATCTTCCACTTTCTCCTCGACTTCGACTTCCCCCCTCTCCTCCTCCTCCTCTTCCATATCTCCCTCCTGATTGGCTGTTTCCTCGTCGAGCTGCGCTCTGATTGGCTGCCCGCGGCAGATACGCGCGCATGGTCTTGAGGCATCGTGGTGGGGGGACCAAGAAAACAGGGAGGGGGGAGAGGACAGTGAGAGGGAGGCGCAAGGAGGAGGGGAAAGGGACGGGGAGAGGGAGGGGCAGAGCTGCGAATGTAGAAATAGGTTAATGTTAATGTAAATATGTATATAATGTACATACAAATATGGTTGATATATCAGTATAGGTATGATGAGGATAGGATGTATGTAAATATATGTGTATGGAATGTGTATATGATGATATACATGAATATGAGATATGATTGTGGAATTTTAATAATGAATTTTAATATGAAATTACACGTTCTAAAATTTATTTATATACGTGTGTCGAATTGTTTTGAACCTCAAAATGTGAATATGGAGGCTATGAGAAAGAATGCGATGGTTATAAAATTTCATTTAAAAAAATGTATTCTTGGTTCTAGTCTGGAATTAATGAAAACAATTTTTTACTGAGAAACGAAATTTGATGAGTATCGCAATCTTCCTTCGAGTTTTCAAAATCACACGCTGAAGTTTCAAATTATTCAGTTGCGAATTAACCTTTCACAATTGGGACAATGCCCTTTGTGGTCGATCATCCCAGGGATAGTATGTTATCTCAATTTTGGCAAGGCATTAAATAATTGCCGAAAGTAGGGAAACAGCATTTCATTTTATTTTATTTCATAAACCTTTTTTTAGAACGCTCGACGCTCGAGACCAAGCAGACTCCTCGGCTTATTTACGCTGTTTTTATTCATTACATTTTTTAGTTTGTAAGTCGTATAGATTAGATAGAACCATCAAGGCGTCCTGGCGGCGGGGCAAGTGCGGGCACGAAGGAGCGTCAACATCTCGGACAAGGGCGCCTGCGAGGGACCTTTGCTCCAGCTGTAGCAGTGCCAGAGGAGTCTCGCCCCGCCGCCGCCTATGGGCGCCAGGGCCACGCGAATCAGGGCCGAACGGAGCCACCCGCGACCTCGCGCTTTCTGGCAAGGGTCGACCTACGGCGACGCCGCCCGGTCGCTGATCCGCACCCGGAAGTCAATGGTTCATGAAACTTTTCTCCGAATTGGGTGTACCAAATCATTTCAAACTTTACGATGAGAGTATGGAGGCCATAGAGAAGGTCCTGACACCCATCATATTTCATTTTTTATACACAAGTTTGAAAACATAAATAAACAAATTTTTGAAAAATTTGATTTCTAGGTTGTCAGAACCTTCCTTACAGCCTCCATGTTCACATTTTGAAGTTTGGAACGATTCGGTACACTTAATTCGAAGAAAAGTTTCATAAACGAGACCTCTTTGACGCCACTTTCGCGTTCCCTTAAGATGATATGAAAGGCGCTGAGATATTTAATCGAGGTCGATAAATTAAAATTGATCTATACCCTTTTTGGCGGTAACATTATTTTGAATACTCAAGTGGTAACATAAGTTGGCGCGTCACGTTATCGACATTTATATTTATGTTGAAGTCTTTTGCACTCTACGTTGATAATTATACGAACTGAAGTGTTCCATATGTCATTTCAATAATGTAATGATGAAGAGATCGATATAAAATCGTTGATATCCCGTTGATTTATTATTCCAACGACTGCTTAGGAGGAACGTCGCCATGTGTGACGTTTAGCTGCAACTATATTTTTCTAAAATCTAAAAACACGCGTTAGCCACGGAACAAGCCAGCATTGCCATCTCTTGCAATCGTTGGTGAAAGTATTTTCCATATTTTCCCATCTGACGCTGTAATATTCCATTTCTACAGCATTCTATTGTAAACTGCTCGAGCTACGTCCTGGAACTCTTCATTTTCGATTCTAAGCCTCCAAGAAGCATAAAATATCGAAAATGTGCATGGATTATGCCATGTTGGTCATAGTCCATGATAGATCAATACTTTTCTTATGAAAAATGAAATTTCGTGTGTTTCAGGACCTACCTTATGGCCGCCATATTCACGTGGTAAAACTGGAAACGAATTGGTACACCCTATTCGGAGGATACTTTCCCCAACGATTTGACTTCTCAGATATACATACTACTCAGATATACATATCACCTTAAGATGATATGAAAGAGTCAGCCTTAAATCAAAATTGGTAAATCGAATTATATTAAACTTGAAAATATATATGAAAATTATGAGGAAGAACGTGAAGCTTGTGAAGTTTTATTTATTTTAGAAACAATATTTATACAATATTATGTGCTACTAGGAAATGTTCGAGAATCAAAAATTGAGGTTAGGGCAATAATCCTGGATACGAGATATCGAAAGCATGAAATCGATACGAAAGAACGAGGGGGAATAAAAAAGGATTTCTAGCAATCCTGCAATCTCGATAAAATGGGGGGAAAGGATATCAAGAGTGACAATTTACACGTTATATATAGAGAGAGTGAGAAAGGGGGAAAAAAGCGGAATTTCTTTCTTTTCTTTTTATCGCTCTTTATCTCTCTCAGGAGAGAGAAAACGGGAAATTAGAAATCGATACACAATTAAACATTTTTTTAAAAATCTTATAACAATTGGCGTGAATAATTTTAACAAATATAATGCCACTAAGAAAAGAAATTAAATGTTGCCGATACATCACAATATTTATATATTTATTTATTCATATGTCTATACTCACGTGAGTATTGCAAACTTTGTATCTGACATTCCAGGGTCTTCCTTTGCAGGATTTTCTTCGACATCTTCTTTGCTGCATCGAAATCCCTCCATCGCAGGATCTATTGACAGTAATAAACAAATTAGGAATATGAATGTTTATTGATAGGATTATTTCAAATATATCGGATTTAAATATTCGTACGTGAAGATAAATTGCTAAAACTTGGAAAAATTAAAGTAAAACTGAACGAAATTCACCCTTTTCATTGATAAAAATTCTAATTTTATCATTCTTCATTAGTAATTAATTACAAAACTCGCTAAAATATTGAATGTTTGTGTTTTGTTTCCTCTGAGTCGAAAAGTGAAGTTATAAATGAATAGAATTCACCTTCTTCATTAATAAATATTCTAATTTCAGCATTTTTCACTAATGATTTGTTGCAAAAATCGCTAATATATTGATTAAGATTTTTCCACTCATTCAGTGATTTTAAAACTTCCACAATTAAGAACAAAACTTTCTTTTCTTGAAAATCTAATTGAAATAAAACATGTACATGTTTTTCACATACCTTGTACATGGAGACCACTTGGACCACTCTCCGAAATTTCCCTAACATGGAAAAACGAGAATATTAACAACAATAAAGCGTTTAAACATGTCCCTAGTAGCACAGAATAATTTCTAACAATTTTTTTTACAATCTTTGCTAAACATCTCAACCGGCAGATTTTTTAAGACGTCTCGTAGATTGCATTCGAAGATGTCTAAAATATTTCTTGAAAGTCTCAATGACATATTTAGTCTTAATGATTTATAAACATGAATCGAACTGATATTTTTTAATTTATAAACAGATAATAAAAATACATTTTTTACTTTAACGTTTATTATTGGTCATTTCATTTGATATAAAAAAGACGTGAAAATGTTTGCAATATTTCATTATGGTAGCATAACATGTGATGTTGATTTTAAATATTTTCGAAGCGTTTACAATGTATTCGGCAAATAATATTTAAAAAATACTCATATTACAATGAAACGAAACGCTTTACATATCTGTAAGAAAAATATGACGAAAACACGTGGAGCTAATAGTATAGAAATATTATAAAAATAATAATCTAAAGTAAATGTTTTGCCAAATTTTCAAACGTCTAATAAATATTTAAAAAATACACGATATTCGTTAAATATATAGAAAATATATGGCAAATATTTTGTGTCGGGATTATTGCTGGCTTTTGTTAAATAACAAAAGTTTCTTCCATTATTAAATCGAATTGTTAGTTTATATGATATTAAATACTGAAATCAGAAAATTATATAAAGTGTTCTAAATATTATTACATATTGATACGGAAGATCGAGTAATAAATTTTCCGTTAAATTGGCATTAAGTGAAGAATCGAGATTTAATATTCTACTTAATGGCGTCACGCCCACCATTAAAGGAAAACGTGATCGAATCAATAATGGAGGTCGATCGATTTTCATTTAACCAATTTCCGATCGACCTTCTTTTATCGTTTCGAATTTATTTTCTTTAATTATTATCAACAAATGGGAAAAGTGAAGAATATAATGGAAGCGGTAAACGAAATAAATGCATGAAAGCTTGAAGTTTCTTTTACAAAAGAAATATTCTTTAATTATTATCAACAAATGGAAAGATCGAACGAAGAGAAAAAATGAGTATTACAATGGGCCGTTAACTATTTCATGTAAATACCGAGTAATGGAATGTTAACAATTAAAGAGAAGTCGGTTAACGGAATAAATGCAACAAAGCTTGGTTTGTATCACAAAATAATTATTGTTGCATCGTACAATTTGTAAAGTGTTAAGAATTGCATTAAAAACACGAAATAACAGTTTGCAAAACTCCAAAATTATACGAAATATCAAATTGTAAAAGTTAAACAGAGGAAAACGTGATCGAATCAATAATGGAGGAAAAACGATTTTTTTTTGCTTGGGAAAAGAAGAGAATAATTAATTTTATAAATTAAAAAAGGGAGAAAAAATAAGAGGATAATAATTTCTATAAATTTATAAAAGGAAGGAACGTAACAAATTCTGTCAATTAAAAGAAGGAATCAAAAAGAAAAATAATAAATTATCTGAATTTAAAAACTGATGGAATAAGAAGACGCTAATGAATTCTGTAAATTTGAAAAAGGAAGGAAAAAGCAGAGGAATTCTGAAAATTCAAAAAAGGAAGGAAACATTAAAATTGAATAAAAATCATGTCCGAAATTTCCAAAGGAAAATATTTCCGAATCTCTCGAGAAATTCTCTCGAGATTTACAGAAATTTCCCGGGACACAAAATAACGAATAACGAAATACGCGAAATTCGGTCTCTTTGAAGTCGTCACGCGCGAGTGAGAATCGTGACGTCACAAAGAGAGCGGCAATTCAAATTTACTGCGGAAAGTGGGAAAAAGTGAGGTTAGGAACGGATAATAATTTTATAAAGGAAAGGGAGAGGGCTTTTCGACCTCCATTTAACGATGATAATACTTACAACGATATCATTACTGTCTAGACAATAATTACTGAACATTTAAGGCGAAGTGGAACTTTCCTCAAATCAATCGATTTGAGAATACGCTTTTTTTAACACGTTCCGTGCCACGCTGTGTACCACCCCAGGTTAAATGCGCATTATCGGTGGTACACGTGGCACGGAACGTGTTAAGGTGATGTGAAAGTGGAGTTAAAGGATTCTGGTTTACGAAACTTTTCTCCGAATTGGGTGTACTGACTCCCTAGAAGCTCAGAATAATTTATAAAGATTTTTTTCTAATCTTTCCTAATTATCTCAAGCGACAGATTTTTTAAGACGTCTCGTAGATTTCATTTGAAGATGTCTAAAATATTTCTTGAAAATTTGAATATGATATTTAGTTTCAATAATTGAGAAACGTGTATCGAAATTATATTTTGTAACTTATAAACATATAATAAAAATACATATTTAATGTATTCGGCAGATACTATTTCAAAAATACTTATAATAAAATTAAACAAAACATTTTGGATATCTATAAGAAAAATATTACGAAAACACGTGGAGCTAATTTTATCCAAATACTATAAAATTAATATTCTAAAGTAAATGTTTCGCAAATACGATATTCGTTAAATATACAGAAAATATAAGACAAATATTTTGTGCTAATACGGATATTTTCATTTTAGTTTTCGCTACGTTGACATTTTTATCACGATTTCTATTTGGATTGTATTTCTAATTCCGATTTGCAATTTTATTTTCGCTAGATTTAAATTATTATTTCGACTTTTAATATATTTCTTATGTTTGATCATTTTAGTATTCAATATACTGAAAATATAAGGAAAATATTTTGTGCTACTAGAGGAGTTACGGAAAATTTAAATCGGCAATGTTTCTAATATTTCGATTAATCGATTCCCCTCGCATCGAGTCGTCTCGAGTTCCCTTTATCGGCGTTTTTTACCCTTTAGGAAGTGAAGGACCTCTTCAACCTAAATGACAAGGTCAGCAACAATGGAGAAGGTGGAAACCTTCATTGTTAAGTCACGTGCTAATTTACGTTCGACTCAAGAACAAAGACTTCAAATTGTTAATTAAGGTGATATGGGAGGCGCTGAGAAATTCGATTGATACGTAACCGGAGGCAGCAGCGACGGTTCTGAATTTCGGAGTGAGAGATTTGGGAAGGAAAATGATCATTCAAATTTTCACCGAAGGTTCCGAAACCCGAGGATGCTTTACAATAGTTAACAATATTTCAAAGATAACCCAACTATTCCAACATTTACAATAAATGTTGTTTAATACAAAATCCAGTAGAATTTTCGACAAATAAAAAAACTATTTGCAGCTCCCAATTTACAGTAAATCGAACAATAAATTGGCGTTCCTTCAACATTGTTAACTAATTCATATTACCATCTTCTCTCCGTGGAACAATAAGATTCAACGATATTTAAAAGGTAAGCTAACAATTTCAAAATGGTAAAACCCTTTACAATAAATATTGTTTATCACAAAATCCAGTAGTATTTTCAACAATTAATAAATATTTGCAGCCACCAATTTGCAGTAAATCGAAAAATAAATTGCGTTTCTTTAACAAAAATGGTATTTACAGTATCAAATTGTTCAGTTTACAATATTTGAAAAGTAACCTAACAATTCCAGAATGGTAAACTCCTTTAAAATAGACGTTATTTACTATAAAATCCAGTAATATTCTCAACAATTGAAAAACATTTTCAAGCACGATTAATAACAAATCAACCTTAAATTGTGTTTCTCTACTAAAGTAAATGGGGGGGGGGGCCGAAACGAAATCCATTATTTTTTATACTTACTACTAAGATAAAAAGTAATGGATTTCTTTCCGGTCCTGCTAATACTAACCTAACCTAACAATTGATTTGTTACGTTTCTTTCTAGAAAGCGTGTTACTTGTCATGTAAATTTGCTTCTTCCTTTTCCTTCGTAATTCCATGCGAAGGAATTCCAGGAGTCGACTTTTCCTTTTTCTTAAATAATTTCGTGAGAATTCCAGTTTTGTAAACGTAGGTTAAGTGGAACGTGAAAAGAAAAAGACAACTAATGAATTTCAGAGAAAGAGATGAAGAGAAGGAGGGGGCGAGGGGAAGAGAGAGGAAGAGGGAGAGAGGGAGAGAGAAGGAATGAGTGAGAAAAACCGAAAGGGGGGAGAGGGAAAAAAGAAAATGAAGACGAAAGTAAACATGAAACATTGAAACAAGTCGAAATTTAAATGTTAAGATGAAGGATGGAATGAAAGGGAAAATGTATGTCTATTGGAGCACTGACAAGGGATGCGGATACACATTTATATGAACATCCCGATATAAAGGCAACAAGTTTTTGTTCGTGGAAGGATACGGTACGTGCGCGAAAGGACGCTGTTTCAACGCGATACGGATACGATACGGACATGACACGGACATGACACGGACATGACACGGACATGACACGGACATGACACGGACATGACACGGACATGACACGAACATGACACGGACACGATATGGATACGATACGGATGTGGTAGGGATGCGATAGGGATGCGACAGGATTGCGATATCAACGCGATATAAACGGGATAGGGATGGGAAAGGGACATGATAGGGACACGATAGGGACCTGATAGGGACCTGATAGGGACCTGATAGGGACCTGTTAGGGACCTGATAGGGACCTGATAGGGACCTGATGGGGACCTGATGGGGACCTGATAGGGACCTGATAGGGACCTGATAGGGACCTGATAGGGACGCGACAGGGACGCGGAATGATGTATCACTTCTGCCACTAAATTAAAATAAGTAGGCAACGAAATGTAAAAGGAATATCTCTTTGGGCTCATTTCCATCCACACGGAATAGACACGGACAGTCTTGGAAGCAGCTTATTCCGCGCTCCGCGCCGATTCCGCGTGTACGGAAACGAGGCATTTATTTCGGGGAACGTCAATACAGGATACCGCCGGCAAGAAACTCGCTGTTGTTCGAAGACACGCAAAAGACTGTTGGGAGAAAAGTGTGCACAGGTTGTTTGGCTATAACGGTATGTAAACTATGTGGAAACGAGAAAAAGAAAGATGGCACAGGAATCCCTTCCTTTTCGAAAACAAGGTAAAAAAAAAATGGACGCGGCATTACTCAGCGCCTTACACTAAGAAACCGCTTACCTCCACCCTTAACCTTATTCTAACGTGGGAAATACCACCCCCCCAACCACCCACGTATATATATGCAGGGTGTCACAGAAATGGTGATTACGGCTTATGTAGCGCTATTCTTGTAGAAAAAAGAGTCGAAAAGTCCTGTACCGTTTTTTCCTACAGTGCATAAATTTCCTGTAGTGACTAATTGAAGCACAGCCAATCAATCGCGTTCTCCAACGGAAATGCTGCCCTTCGGCTGTCTTATTACGTTGGAGAATGCGATTGATTGACTGTGCTTCAATTAGTTATTACAGGAAAATTATCCACTGTAGGAAAAAATAGTACAGGACGTTTCGACTCTTTTTTCAACAAGGCTAGCACTGCATAAACCGTGACTACCAGCTTTTACACCCTGTATACATACACACGTTTGGACCTTACCCTGGCTATGTCCCCACTCCTCTCTTGCTCTCCTTCTTTCCGCCCCTCTCTTCTACTCACCCCTCTTGACAACCTACTTCTTCCCTTCACCCTTCCACGACTTCACTTACCCCCACCATTTCGCGGCCACGTGACCCTCTCCCGTCGAAAGTCGCCGGCGAACTGCGACTCCACTTCGGGTAACCTCGTACTTAAGGAGAATGGGGGTCGAGTGCTGACGATTAACAGGAGCGGGAGGATTAATGGTGGTGGGGGGAGGAGTTGTTTACCAGGGCAGGAGAGATGTTATTAATCGTGTTTATGTACACCGAGCAACATAAAGTGGACGATTAATGGACGTGAATTGGGGAATGGAAATTATATTTATAAATCACGATATTAAAGGGATGTTAGTGACGTTAAAGAGGTTTTGTTTATAACACTTATATTCGAACTGGATGCATTGATTAGTTTCAAACTTTACAACGAGAATATGGAGGCTATAAGGGAGGTCCCGACACTCACGAAATTTCATTTATCATAACAAATTATAAAAAAATTAAAATTTAATGAGTTCCAAGACCATTCTTATATTCTTCATATTTATATTGTAGTTTAAAACAATTCAGTAAACTCAGTTTGTAGAAAAGTTTCATGAATGGAGACGTCACTTTAACATGTCCTTAAGGTCTCGTTTATGACACTTTTCTCCAAACTGGATATACCAAATAGTTCCAAATTTTACAATATACATGTGGAGGGCATAAGGAATGTCCCGACACTCATGAAATTTCATTTTTTATAACAAATTAAAAATATATATAAACAAATTTTTAAATGGAAATTTCATGAGTTCCATGAACTTCCTTATACTCATTATATTTATATTGTGAAGTTTAAAGCAATTCAGTACACCGAGTTTGTAGAAAAGTTATTAACTGGAAATTGTGTTTATCAATACAATATGAACAAATCCTTGTCACTCACTTGCAGCTGTATCCTGTTATCGCGATTTCTCCTCTCCGACATTTCGAGATTCTCGTCTGAGGTGAAATTTTCTCCAATCGCGCCTCCTAGGAGACAAACCTGGAATTAATTAGAAAACCGGATTAATTATATTGATATATACATATACATATACATCAAACATGGTTACAGAACAAGTATATAACTGTTACATAACGTTTGTATGTAATGTAACAACTTTAGGAGCACAAAATATATGTCGTATATTTTATATAAATACTTAGCAAACATTTGAAATATTTGCAAAACATTTACTTTTGAATATTATTTTCATAATAAACGCAAGAGAGAAAGAGCGATGCGAGTCTATCGTAAGAGCGAAAAAGAAAAAGCGATGCGGATCTACCATAAGAGCGAAGGAGAGCCAATGATGCGGGTCTATTGTAAGTATAAGAGAGAAAGAGTGATGCGGGTCCATAATAAGTACGAGAGAGAAAGAGCGATGCGGGTATACTGTAAAACCGACGAGGAGGGACTCATGCCGCTCTCCTATAAGAGCGAGGGAGAGACAATGATGGGAGTTTGTTGTGAGAGCAAGAGAGAAAGAGCGATGCGAATCTACTGTAAGAGCGAGAGAGACCACGATACGGATCTCCCATAAGAGTGACGAACATAAACCAATGCGGCCTTCCATGCTAGGGAGAGAGACGCATCTACATACAGCCGTATATATATGTATACACACACACGTATATATACGTATATATACGTATATAAACTCAGAGGCGCCGGCGTTCCGTGTTTACATATATAGGGCGAGGTTCTTAGAAGAGGAATAAGAAAAAGAAATAATGGAAGGTGGAAAAGAGGTCGGAAAGGAGTTCAAACGAGTCGGAGCGTTTACAGAATTTTCAAGCGTTTTCACGATTTTTCTGCTTCTATTTTTATTTTCTGTTTCGGTTTCGCCTCGCTGACATTTTTATCACGATTTGGGTTTGCAGTTGATTTTCAATTTTGATTTACGATTTTATTTTCGCTTCGTTTTAAATATTATTCCTATTTCTTAGATATTTTTCACGTTTAGTAATTTTTCTTCGATTTCATTTCATTCCATAATTTCTTTTATTACTTTGTTTTAGTTTAGCTCAGTGTATTTTACTATAATGTTGGATTTTAATCTTCGCGTTTTCTAAAAGCTCAGAATGATTTATAAACATTTTATGAAATCTTTGATAAATATCTCAAACGACAGATTTTTTCAAATGCTTGTAGATTTCATTTGAAGATATCTAAAGTATTTGATGAAAGTCTCCATAACATATGTAGTTTAAGTCATTTAAAAACATATAATAAAAATATATTTTTTATTTGACGATTATTATTAGATACTTCATTTGATATAAAAAAGAGCCAAATTTGTTCAATATCTTCGTTTCGCTATTTCATTATGGTCGCAAAACATGTAAGTTTGATTTTGAATATTTTACTTATTTAAGAAAGTAAATCTTTTGCAAATATTTCAAACGTCTGCTAGATATTTACAAAATGTCTGACATTTGTTAAATGTATTAAAAATATAAGACAAATATTTTGTACTACTACATTTTGATCCTATATTCTTTAAAATAGCGTCTTAAACGAAGCGACTGTTTTGAGGGGGGATTCATTTCGATTATTGATTTAATTGTAATTTTGACGAATTTATTTTTAATTATAATTTTATCTTTTTTCAGTTTTACTTTTAAATTCTTATTTCCCTTCTTCTCCTCTTTCTCCCACACTCTCTCCCTCTCTCTCTCCCTCTATATATATATACATACAACTCCATCTATATCCCCGAGTCAGTCAAATTCCGCGAGTCGGTTTATCGATCTTGGCATGGACCGCAACGAGAAAGGGGGGGAATGGAATATGGAATCCGGAATGAGAGAGGGAGGGAGAGGGCGCGATGCCAGTTCTCCGGATCAGAGGGAGAGGAGAGAGAGGACGACGAGTGTTTGCGCGCCGCCATTTTGGGCTTTTCGGGATTCGGGGCGGACGGTGTACAGTGGGCCATGTTAATGGCGGAATACGGATATTATATACGTCATTGTAGATAAGAAATATTTAATAAATATACAAGGCGAGCTATTTATTCATGAACTGGTCAGGATTTTTGTATTAAATTTTAGGCGGGAAAGTGGTATTTTTTATATTAATTTGTACGATGGTGGACGTCAATGGTGGAATACATATATTACATAGTATATATCAAATATTAATTGAAAAAATAAGGTAGACAACTATCACGATTTTCATATTAAATTTTGGGCTAGAAAAACTTATTTTTAATATTAATTAGTTCAGTGACCGACATTAAGGGGATGTGAAAGTGTCATTTGAAGAGGGAAAGTAAGGGGGAAGTAAAAAAATGTCGGCTGGGAACGTTAATGAACTTTGCGACTCATTTGTAACGATTATTCTCGAGAAGGAGGTTAATCACGACTAATTATGCAATTATTCAAACGAGAAGCGAGAAACTTCTCGAATACAAACTAACCTGAAAATTCGCGCTTAATAACGCATAAAATTAAAAGGGACATTAATTACTGTTAGTAATGAAGTATCGCAGATGAGAATTAATGAGAGGGAGCTGCAGATAAGGAGAAAGTTGGGTAAGGGCAGGGGCGTGACGTAGGTGACGTGTTAAGGTGAAGTGAGGGCCCCCTCAAATCAGTTGATTCGAATAAGACACTTTTTTAAGGATATCAGATCAAACCGTCTGAAACTTTGATACATGACTCGTGAGCACTTAGGAATTATCCTGACAGTTTCAACATTTTGATTTAAAAAAAAAATGTTAACTCGGCCCAGACCAGAACCAAAATGGCTTCAAGCTGTCACATTTCGATCAATATAATATTACTGAAGGCTCTAATATGAGAAACGAAAGTGTCAGGACAATTTAAGGCACTCTGGTAATCGATAAACTCGCATTTAAACGAGATAAAGGCAAAGAAAGTGTCTTATGCGATACTATGCTAAGACGATGGGAATACGAGGTCTCGGAGTGACAATTTAGTTGACACAGAAATTGCAGATGGCGCAGGGTATCTCTCTGCAGTCAATTAGGGCCACAAAAATCATAATTCCAGAGAATTTCTGGAGTTTTACAACGATTTTTTTGTAATTATTGTAGTAAAACAACAGATAAAGTATGCCATTTAGTACAATATTCAATATAATTCTACACAGCTGTCAATATAAAAACGAACGTCGGCAACGTAGGTATTTAAACAAATCTTTTTTACCGATTTAGATCAAATTCCTCGACGTGTTTCTTTTTACCTCAAATCGTTGGAAGACGTCAGGTTGCATCATAAGGAATCAGAAGGCGTCACGTTATGTCAGAAAACGCGAATTAGTGTTAAATGACGTTACGTGATATTGAACAGAATTAAATTGTAAGACGTTAGAAGGCGTTAGAAGATATGAGGAAACGTTAGATTGCATCAAGTTTCGTTAGATTGTGTTAGGTCACGTCTCAAAACGTCAGATCACGTTCCAAAGAGTCGGATCACGGTCCAAGGCGTCAGATCACGTCCCAAAACGTCATATCACATCCCAAGACGTCAGATCACGTTCCGAAACGTCATATCACGTTCCAAGGCGTTGGATCACCTCGAAAGGAGTCAAATCACGTCGAAAGGCGTTAGATTCTATCGGAAAGCGTGATAATATCGCATCATAATAAATAAGAAGGCATCACGTAACGTTTGAACTCAAAAGAAGTTATAAGACGTTAGAAGACGCGAGGAAACGCCAGCTTCCGTCAAGTTCCGTTAAATTGCGTCAAATCGCATCACAAAACGTCATATCACGCCCCAAGGTGTCAGATCATGAGGCGCCATATCGTGTCATAATAAATCAGATGGCGTCACGTGACGTCATTAAACGTCACTTCGCGTTAAATGACGTAACGTGACGTCACGTGACGTCTGAACAGAAAGCATCACGACACATCTGGATAAGAGCGCTGCGTTGCGTGTCGAGGTACACCGCCCATAAACACCTTGAGGGAGGGGGAGGTGTTGAGGAGGAGGTAACACCTCGTCTTGCCGACGATTCGCGTTCCGGGGGGGGGGGGGACTACCCCTCAGAGGGAGGAGGTGTACCAGGGTGTCGACAATTTGCAGACGGGGTGAGGTTAGGACGAGGTGGACGAAACAAGGCGAGGTAAGGCTAAGGCTTCAATTTGTCGGCGAAGGAAGGTTAGGGGAACAACACTTCCTCGGGGGGGTGTAAAAGGAGGGGAGGAAGCGGGGGGGAGACTTGAGAATATAGAGATGGGGAAGCAAGGGGGTGGGGAGGTAAGAATGGGGCACAGGAAAGGGGAGGTGGAGGGTGGAGGGGGAAAGGAAGGACGGTTTGTGGACAAGGAGGGAACAGAGCAGAGGGGTAACCCAAGCTTGAAAATGAGAAGCGAGGTAAGGGTAAGAACAGTTTATGGACGAGGAGGAAACAGGGTCGAGGGGTATGTTAGGGGCCGAAGAACGTGGCAGCCACGGATTATGTAGAAGACGAGGGGTGGCAAGTGGTAAGGGCAGCTTATTGGGGAGGGAAAGCGCATTCTCGAGGGGTAACCCCACTTTGCCGATGAGGGGAACCGAGCTAAGGGGTGAGAACAGCTCCCGGACGAGGGATAACCCCAGCTTGTGGTCGGGGGAAGCGAGGTAAGGGTTACCTCTTAAGGTGGTAATGTAAGGAGGGCCTGGCTGCCTATACTCTTATGATCGGTTCCCGAGGGAGGAGGGAACGCCGTAGCGGGGGACGTTAGAGCCCTAGACGAAGGGAAGTGCGGCTTCGGCGGGTAAGTTCGACATATATTGATGGGGAAGGGGTAGAGGGATAATGGCTGGGGATGACGAAATGCGAGGTAAGGAGAAGGAAGGACGGTTTCGGAGTGCTGCGGGGGGAGAGAAATGCATTATTGAGGGGAAACCTCAGTTTGAGGATGAGGGGAAGCTGGGTGAGGGGTGAGACCAGTTCCTGGACGAGGATGGAACACTGTATCGGGGTATGTTAGAGCTCTAGACGAGGGGAGAAGGGCAAGACGTAGCAGCCACAGCTTATACGGAACACAAGGGGTGGCAAGTGGGAAGGGCAGCTTATCGGCAAGGGGAAGTCCGATGTTGAGGAGAAGCGAGTTAAGGGGTAAAAACAGTTCCTGGACGAGGGTAAGGACGTGACAGCCACAGTTTATACAGAACACCGGGGACGGTAAGTGGGGAGGGCAGCGTATTTCGAGGGGAAGTAAGGCTTCGAGGGGGAACTTCGACACACATTGGAGGGGAATACCCCGGAGGGAGGTAAGGATAGCTTATAGACCCTCTAAGAGGGGTAAGGGGAAAACATCACTTTCTAGGTGAGCGGGGGATTCCTTAGCTCGTGGACGAGGGAAGCTAGGGAAGAGTAAGGATACTTTACTGGGGCGGGGGTACGCCACAGCTTGTGGACAGTTCAGGGGAACGCTTTACTTCGTGGACCAGGAGCATTCACTCGGAAATCAGTGAAAACGATTTCCTTCTTTAAGGGCCGATTCTTGCTGATTTCATTGGATGGACAACGATGCGATTCGGTAATAAATGACGTTCGCCCTTAAAATTGTAACAATGTTTTGGTGATTTCCAACGATATCCAACGATTTCTAGCTTATTTCCAGTAATTTGCTAAAAATCCGTGATTTCCTGAGTGGATACTCCCTCGTTCACGGACCAGGGTGAGAGGGGTGTCGATAAGTTGGGACAGCTTAAGGTGAAGTGAAACACGTCGAAGAACTTGATTGACGTCGGTAAAGAAGATTTTTCTAAATACCTACGTTGCGGACGTTCGTTTTTATATTGACAGCTGTGTCGAAGTATATTGAGTATTGTACTAAATGACACACTCCACCTGTTGTTTTCGTACAATAATTATAAAAAAATCGAAGGAAAACTCTAGAAATCCTCTGAATTCAAGGTTTCCGAGGCCCTAATTAACCGCAGAGGGACCCTCTGCGCCATCTGTGATTTTCAGGTCAACTAAATTGTCACTCCGAGACCTCGTATTACCATTGTTTTTGCATAGAAGCGCATGACACTTTTTTGCCTTTATCCCGTTCAAATGTGAGTTTATCGATTACCAAAGTGTTCTAAATTGCTGTAAAATTGTCCTGATACTTTCGCTTCTCGTATCGGACCCCTCAATAATTGTATACGGTATTGATCGAAATATGAAAACTCGACGTCATTTTAGTTCTCGTCTAGGCTGATTTAAAAAATTTTGTTAAAAAATCCAAATTTTAAATGTGTCAGGACAATTCTCAGATGACCACGAGTCATGTGTCAATGTTCCGGACAGTTTGGTACAATGCCCTTAAAAAAATGTGTCTTATTCGAATCGACTGATTTGAGGGGGGTTTCACTTCACTTTACGGTGATATGAAAAGGTCATTCTGTATATATACTGGTTTATAAATATTTTGACATTTTATATTTATAGAATGACGCTTAAGGTGATGTGAAAGGATCATTCTATATATATAAAACGTCAAAATATTTATGAAACATTATATATATAGAATGACCCTTTCACATTGCCTTAAAGGGAAGTAAGGGGAACGTTTCCCTTTCCTTCCCAGAAGAGGGAGGCGGAGTGAGGTTGGGTTAGGCTATGGGTACAGAGGGGCGGTTAGATGAAATGAGGGGAAGGCTACATCTCCCGGGGGTGGGGGAGTATGTACTTATATGACAAGTGCGCTTACGTCATTTCACTCCAACGGGAACCGCCAAAAGAGACGAGAGGGAAAAATTATTATCGACGGCCGATTAGCACGAGGGTTTGGTTAGGCTAGGTTAGGATGAATGGAATGTACTTGCTGTTATTAGCCTTCTTATTAGTATTAAGGGGATGTGAAAATGGCGTCAAAAATGTCTTGTTTATGAAACTTTTCTCCGAAATTTTTTTAAAAGCTTGTTATAGAGTTAATTCGATGTTTCTTCTTCAATTATTTATTTATTATTAATTATTTATTTCTACAGAATTAAAATTAAACACAAACTAAGACTGATTTTCCATTTTCGAATTTGAACGAAATTTCCGAATTTCTACTTTTTCTCTCTATTTTGACTTTTTCCTCTCCAATAATTCATAAATTAATTATTAATTATTCCTTACTTATTAATTTTCTCTCCAAAGAATTATAATTTAACCGCATACAAAGATTGACTAATATNTAAATGTAATTCAAAGTCATTCACTGTACAGTAATAATTTATTACAATTACACAATGTTACATTACTTAAAATTCATTAATCCTCTTCATTGTATAATTTTACAATTATACATTAAATGCCACAAAATTTATTAATCTCCTTCACTACATAATTTTACGGCTATTTAATTTTGTTTAAACCTAAATCAATATCATTCACTGTGCATCGGAAATCTTGTAATAGAGTAACCTAACCTCTTAAAATCGATTCCTGAATTTCTTATCAGATCGCGTGACTCGATTAAATTCGCCTTTCAATTCTTCCCTTCTTATCTCTAGATTTTGTCTGAACTGAATCCGTGACGTCATTATAGGTTATGTAATCAAGTCACGTGGTTCGGACGTCGTGAAGATGAAAAATATAATTCAATTATTATTATGTAATTCGCGGATATTTTTTAACGTATTTGGCGCCAAACTCTTCCGAGTTTCCTGATAGAGCCACTTTGTAAGGACATTTCAATTAATATTGAAAATGTATTTTGTTATTATTTCCTAATTGCACTAAATATTTGTTATATCTTCCACAATTTAACGAATTTCGTACATTTTTTAATATTGAGCAGACATTTGTAAATATTTGCAAAACATTTAGTGTAGAATATTATTTTTATAATATGTGTCTTATATTTCCTCCAAGTGTTTTCGTAATATTTATCGTTTCGAGGGGGGTTTACTTCACCTTATGGTGAAGTGAAACCCCCCTCCTCGAGAAATTGTATCGACAACGGTAAAAAAGATTTGTCAAAATACCTGCATTACCGTATGCATATTCGTATTTATATTAAGAGCTTTTTCGAAATATATTAGATGTTGTAAAATTTTGGACAATTCGATCCAACAGCCATAAAGAAAGTCTCTTTTTTTTTTTTTCAAAACATCTAATTTACGGGGAGGTTTCACTTCACCTTAAACCTACTTTTTCATTCCTTACACATCCAAAAAGAGGGAGTGAAGGGGGGGGGGGATTAATCGTACTCGTCGAAACTCCAACTTTTCCTCCCCCCTTAGCTTGCTCCCTTGAAAGTGAGGGAGGGGGGGAACTTCGAGTTTGCGAGTTGGAAACGAAGTCGACTGAATGTGGGAAAAGTTTAACTTTGTTTATACATATACATGTATATATGAACAGTTCTCAGAGCCGCCATTTTGTTTTTATTCCTTGGTTCTTTTCTTCAAATCTCGTTGAGATTATTATCAATAAAGTGGTATGACAGGTTTAGAGAGATTTAATTGATGGCGATGGAATTTAATTTCTTTATACCCTTTTTCATGGTAACAACATTTTGGATATTTAAGTCGAACTAGTTTGTAGCATTTTTTTGTTTGGTTAAAATATTTTCGAAATATCTAAATAATATTACCGGGACTTTCCTTAAGTGTTCATGAATCGTTTTTCAAAATTTAAGGCAATGTAAAAGAGAAATTGTGTTTTGTGTGTGTGCGCGCGCGCGTGTGTATGTGTGTGAAATGTTAAATTGTTTATAAAACTTTCCGACAAATTGGGTACACTGAATCGTTTAAAACTTGAAAATGTGAATATGGAGGCTCTAAGGAAGAACGCAATGCTCGTGAAATTTCACTTTTATACAAAAATTAACACAATGTTTATAAAAAAATTTACAAAATGCAACGTCGTGGGTATGAGGACCATCCTTCCGAGTA
>NW_019394876.1:0-37128 GCF_000612105.2 Orussus abietinus | reverse complement strand
TTTTTTTTTTAATTGAGAAAATTATATTTTTCATTTCTCGTTATGAGAAAGCTTTTCCAGGTGGATTGGTTAAAAAATATTATGTTCTTGTTGGTGTGAAACTGCCAAATCGCCCCTTGACATGCCTTACTTTGGATGGTGTTTTCACTCCCTTAAAGTGTTTAATGGCAGATAAAAAAAAATACGTGTCGCTTAGTTTTTAGTCTACTATAACATATTATAAAAGAAATCAAATCGGAGAGATCGATCTGGGATAGCTTCCTTCATAGTAGCCAAAAGGTTAATGTTATCACGGCAAGAGTTGCTTCCAGACTGCCGCGTTCGTCGACGTCGAAATCAATCGGAACGTATGTAAACGACCCCAAAGGACACCAGAATTCGGTTACGTGCTAATAATATACAGCAAAAACATGAAATGAACGTCTTGTAGCAATTTTGTTTATGTACCGTGGACGTTGTAAAGAGACATTTAATTGGGTTGACTAGAAGTTAATGTCATCGATTTTAGTTTGTTGGCATCGCTCGGAAGTTTACATCGCATATGTGCAATCTCTTCTGATCTGCGTCCAATTTTATATTTCATAGTTTTGCCCTCGCAGAATGTAAAGTTCCTTTAATAATTGTACAATTATTACTACATACTGAAACGTGAAGATAAAATAACTTGGAATGAGAACAATTTTCGTCGACGTCGAAATCAATCGGAACGTATGTAAACGACCCCAAAGGACACCAGAATTCGGTTACGTGCTAATAATATACAGCAAAAACATGAAATGAACGTCTTGTAGCGAATTTGTTTATGGACCATGGACGTTGTAAAGAGATTTAATTGGGTTGACTAGGAGTTAATGTCATCGATTTTAGTTTGTTGGCATCGCTCGGGAGTTTACATCGTATATGTGCAATCTTTTCTGATCTGCGTCCAATTTTGTATTTCATAGTTTTGCCCTCGCAGAATGTAAAGTTCCTTTAAAAATTGTACAATTATTTCTACATACTGAAACATGAAGATAAATCAACTTGGAATGAGAACAATTTTCACGAAAGTAAATAAGCTATTTGGAAATGATTACCGTATCATATGTACTTTCCAGGCTGTGGGTTGCCGGTATTCGATGCACGTTTTAAAACATTTATCTTTTCCTTTGAAATTGATGAATTTTATTTTTAAGTTCCTCGTTGGTATTAGACTTTGTCGATAATGGCGCTTTCATAGAAAGTATCACCCTTAGAGCTCGTTTAGTAAACAATTAACTGATCTCAAGTTTAGATGATTCTGTCATAGTTTTCTTTGGATCTAATTATGGACACTTACTAAACAGAATAATAAGTTTTAGCGTTATACGAAGAAATAGTCTGGTGTAACTTTGGATATTAAATCTATTATTTTTATTTTTAAGTTCCTCATTGGTATTAGACTTTGCCTATAATGGCGCTTTCACAGAAAGTATCACCCTTAGAGCTCGTTTAGTAAACAATTAAATGATCAAATCTAGATGATTGTCATAGTTTTCTTTGGATCTAATTATGGACACTTACTAAACGGAATATAAGTTTTAGCGTTATACGAAGAAATAGTCTGATGTAATTTTGGATATTAAATCTTGTTTCGTGGACAACTTAAACATGACGTCACAACGTTTATTTTCTCCAGTTTTGTGTTATATCATCTTATCCAGTTACCGCGTTTAAGCAAATTAAGAGAATAAGAGTGCCCGACGTGCGATATGAGACGTAAAATTCCGTGAAAAGTAGAAACACGTGGATCGCACTTGTCGTTCAATGAATCTACTGTCGCTGAGGAAACGTGCTTAAATTACAAGCAAATCCTTAGTTACATAATCTTATCCTCTTATCGATCAGAAAATCCAGGGTAAAGGAAGCAGGGAATTAAGGTAATCAAACGTGATCATTGTGGGACTGTGATTTTTGTTCATGAGAATTATTAAGTCACCATGGATTTGGCTGTGTGAACCTGGAATCCAGTCTCTCATCTCACGTCAGACGTCACCATCGCCTCTGTAACTGTTATCGATATTCACGCGTGAAGAGCTGACACAATTCAACAAGTAATTCGTACATTTAATGTTATAATAAATTCAAGTTTTGTTTTGTTCGCGACAAGTCTCACTTCATTCGGGTACGTTCCTTCTTCACGTGAGCAGATGTATGAATATCCCCTTTTGCAATTCTATTTGCAAAAACAAAGAGACTCATAGAACAACTGCCCGACAAACTAGCCGGGCAGAACATTGGGTGTCCACTCCGTAAAAGTTGGACGTCCTGACTCTTGGTTAGGGGAATTCGATACCCACTTTAAACTCGTACCCATGAAACCTGTTACAAATTTCCCCTCCCCAGCACGTAAGTTTTACATACCCTCACGTCCAGGAATTTTTACCGAGGTATAAAATTACTCCAATATAACCTTGATGCCTAAATCATTCCATACTTTCGTCCTCCGAACCCGTACAATTTGTCGACGAATTTTGGGCCTCTCATTATTCAATAATTCCCTCGGGGGATTCTGTAAGGTACGCTTTATCCCACATTAAAATGAAATGCATGTACGACTCTTAGCGAAGCACAATGTTGCCGGGAAACTTTTCTTCTTACAACGGTACGCGTATCACAACAGAAAACTATTGCAATTACAGCGAACGTAATTGCAACCAGAACAAAGATGTAGCTTTTCGAAGTGAAACTTCACATTTTGTCACCGTGTAAGTTACATGTGCTTGTTAAGATGGGGGAGTGTATCGTAAAGGTACACGTTTTTTTTTTTTTTTTTCTTAGAGTTAATTACCATTACCAATCATATTTTTATGTTAGTATTGAGATAATTTGTATAACCGGTTCCGTTGGTGGTAATGCATCATTTTCTCAATTAAGTGCGAGTTTTTCCATTATCAGAGTGTTCTAAATTGTTGTAAAATTGTCCTGACCCTTTCGTTCCTCATACCAGAGCCTTCGATAATTGTATATTGATCGAAATATGAGAGCTCGACGCCATTTTGGTTCTGATCTAGGCTGAGTTAAAAAATTCTTCCCAAAACTCCAAATTTTGAATGTGTCAAGACAATTCTTCAAGATAAAAAATTTTTCCCAAAAATACAAATTTTGAATGTGTCAGGAGAATTCTTCAAGTTAAACAATTCTTCGACGATCATGAGCCATGTGTCAAAGTTTCGGACAGTTTGGTCCAATACCCTTAAAAAAGAGTGTTGTATTCACGTCCCTAAAGCTAGCAGCGCCACATCAGCATAACCGCATAAATCATACACCAAAATGTATTGCTTTTTATATTGCTTATTTATTACACAAATTTGAATTTTATTACTCCAGCCGTTTTAAAAAAATCAGTGACTATGCCAGCTTTAACATTAAGCTGGCAGCGCCACCTGACATTTTGTATGGAATTAAAGAGATAAGTGGTGCAAAATGTAGGAAAAATTTATTGCTTATTTACTGCTCAAATTACAATTTCACTGTTCCATCCCTTGAGTCCAAAAACTACCCTCTCCGCATATACGTGAACTGCCTGTCCTTCCTAACTGGCATAAATACATTTTTACAAAATTAAAAGGTTTAGGGACGTGTTGTATTCCAATCGGCTGATTTGAGGGGGGTTTCACTTCACCTTAAGCCCGCGTATTTTTCAATGGTTAGTCATAATAAATATCGGCGAAATTGGTGGGTACCTGTTTCGTACAAGATCGAGGTAGACTTCGGTCAGGAGAACGTGAACGAGCCGGCGGGAGTGGTGGTGGACTTCAGGGGCGGGATAACTCGGGTGTCCTGAAATAGCAACAACTCCGTCCCCGCTGCCCCCGGCGACGCCTTTTCGGGTTGCGTTAGTTTCCTCCGAAGTGATCTACATGGTGCCACGTCGGTTAATCGGCTCGTCTAATGGCGTGCAATAAGCTATGGACGGATACCTCGCTTCATGGTCGGCACTTCTCTTGATGGGGTCCATCTCGAGTTGTCCGAAGTCGCGTCAAGGTCGCGCCTCTTCGGGATGAACAACCAGCAAACTGTACGACTCTAATGTGACCGAATGTCCGTTGTGTAGAATCCTTGGTGCACCGTAATTGTCCCAAAGGTGCGAGTGTACGCATTTTTAATTTCAAGAAGTTTGGCCAAACGAGGACGTGGAACTATTTCGGGGAAATACTCTGACGCTGAAGAGAAATCATCGCGTCCTTCTACGACCCATGATTGTGGATAGTTGCGGATTTCTTGATGGCTACCGCATTTTTAATTTCAAGAAGTTTGGCCAAACGAGGACTTGGAACTATTTCGGGGAAAAACTCTGACTCTGAAGAGAAATCATCGCGTCCTTCTGCGACCCAAGATTGTGGATAGTTGTGGATTTCTTGATGGCCACCGCATTTTTAATTTCATGAAGTGTGGCCAAACGAGGATTTGGAACTATTTCGGGGAAAGTCTCTGACTCTGAAGAGAAATCATCGCGTCCTTCTACGACCCAAATTGTGGATAGTTGTGGATTTCTTGATGGCCACCGCATTTTTAATTTCAAGCAGTTTGGCCAAACGAGGATTTGGAACTATTTCAGGGAAAGACTCTGACGCTGAAGAGAAATCATCGCGTCCTTCTGCGACCCAAGATTGTGGATAGTTGTGGATTTCTTGATAACTACCGCATTTTTAATTTCAAGAATTTTGGCTAAACGAGAACTTGGAACCATTTCGGGGAAAGACTGACGCTGAAGAGAAATCATCGCGTCCTTCTGCGACCCAAGATTGTGGATAGTTGTGGATTTCTTGATAACTACCGCATTTTTAATTTCAAGAAGTTTGGCCAAACGAGGACTTGGGACCATTTCGGGGAAAGACTCTGACGCTGAAGAGAAATCATCGCATCCTTTTGCGACCCAAATTGTGGATAGTTGTGGATTTCTTGATGACTACCAAGTTCTTACAGGACAGAGCACTTTTGTTAATGGACTGTGATGTTGTTCCTGGCCGTGTATTTGCTTGTTAGTAGAAACGTCATGGCTATGTCGAAGGTAACGCCGTTTTGATGTGTCCGAATACGAGCTACACGGTCCAAGATAAATTGCTACTATCTTGACGTCGACTAATGTGACTTGTCTGAAATTAGATAGGTCTTGCATACATCTATGAATGACTGCAAGTGTGCTGGCATCACTGGGACAGGGAAGGCAAAACCGCCGTAAAATCTGCCACTTAGTGCTGATCTGTTCCTAGAGACTCTGAACATATTTACCCCAGATCCGAAGACGCGAACATTGTGGAAAGAAGTTATTATCGGAGGAGAAACAATTTTTAAGCCTAACACCTATGAAGTGCATAAATGCGTGATGTTGAACTACTTGTAGCCTGAGATTACTCGAGGGAAACGAACACGCTTTAAATTCTGCATTTTGGCGAGAAAGTACATCGAGGTCTTACCAATATTTGTTAGAGATTGTTTGAAGACTGAACTGTAAAGATATGTTCAAAAAAGTATTATATATCTGCACATCTATATCTGTAATTTAAACAGAAACGAGGATTTTATAATTCTGGAAAATGTGACTAGGTACTGGGAGATACGAAAATACAGCAAGAGGAAACAGTGACTGATCATCTTTGTTTACTGCATCGCTAACTTTGTGCAGGTTTAAAGTACAATCAATACCTTGAAGGAGTGTACTAAGCGACACCGATTTCAAATATCGAGTGCTCCGAATACTCCCGTGGTGACTGTATATCGTTCCAAATTTATCGCGCTAATTATACCCTGCATCCAGCCTGTTGTTGGATTGTTGCCTCACAAGTGCCAGTCGACGGTTATCGTGTTTTGGAACGTGAAGGGAGCATTGAACACCTGACAAACAGTCGATACTTGTTTAACCTCGGTCATCCATCATGCAACAAAATTAAGTGTACATATCACTAGTACGCAAACCACACGACTGTAGCAATTACGAGCAGAAGACGCAAACAACACAACACTCATCCTGTACGGTTAAACCGGTGCCTTGATAGAAGAAATTAAACTTCCAGATGCAGACTGCCTTTTTACCTTGTGGCAATTAATTGCGTCCTATACTACTTGCATCTCGAAGTAAACACGAAACGAAGGAAACGAAAACTTATACTAAATGTATGCAGGTGTAATCCAGTTCTTCAGTATTTGAGAGGATGAAAGGTGCTGGGGTATTCTTTAGTGGAAGGTGAAGGACTTTTTTGGGATGTACGGTCGTCCCGAAGGATCAGGAGGTGCGCCGCCCTGGTTGGTGAGAGCTGAAGTGACGATCCGACATGGCGGGCCAGGACCAAATTCACCCAGACCTAATGACACCTCACAGGAGTCAGGAACGCCCATGATGGAGTCCAACGGAGTCAGGATGTATTACAGATGGAGTCCAGACCGCTTTTCTTCGTCTACGGCTCCAGCAGGGAATCCCAACCCCGTGACGACCACTCCGGTTGGGTCCTTTGGATTCCGGAGAGGGAACATACTGTTCACGTCAACCCCACCAGCTAGACCTCCACCCAGGGCCACCACAATTCCTCGAGCAGGGTTCTCCACCAGCGAGGATTCCTGTTCTAGAGGATACGGAATCAGCGTGTCCGATTCGGGCTACAACAGCGAGCAATTCTCTCCTCAATCGTATTCCAGTCTACCATCTCGCAGACCTTCCCAGCAGTATAATCGCAGGTGCAAAAGCACCTGCAGCATTGTATTGTCGACTATGGGGGCGGACAACACACCTAAAGCAAGCAATGTCGGCAGAGATCAGAGCTTGTACATGCGACCAGATGCCCAGAGTATCCGACCACCTTGGAAGGATCATTCTATGCATCAACATGTCTCCGCTCATTGCCAGTTCAGCACCGTTCCCGAAGGTTGCGAGGATTGTACGCAGCGTGCAACGTCGAACGCAAGCGCGTTTACGACCCACTTTTGTACCAGAGTGCCTGAAAAAAGAGATAGAGAGGTAAATAAGATTACAGGGAGTAAAGATGCTGCGTCCCAAACTACTGATGTAGAATCCGAGAAGTCGCCACCATCCACGTCGAAGTTTGGCGCCTCCCAGCGTGCATCTTTCCAAAGTGGCAGCACCATCACCCACTCTCAAGAGCAAAACCCTAAAAACGTACGTATGTTCTGCTTATGATTCGCCTAGTGCTCTCATTGTTCCTTTCTAGTTTAAAGAGAAAGAATGCCCCTTTCTACTTCTATGTAGGTGTTGTTAGAGTACTTGCGAAGTACAGTTGTTCTCTTTTTTCTATCTAGAGGGAAGAGATATCGTCATTGTCAACAGTGGATAGCAGGGCGTCGTCGACTACAAGTCAAGCCAAGTCTGACTCTTCGGAAAAGGATGACAGTGCAAAGCGGAAGTCGAGAACGGTACACATCGACGTGTACTGTACCGGATCAGATGACGAGTTGGATGACAGCGATTCGGAACCGTCTAGCGATGATGATCAGGAAGCGCCCCCTAAGACGGTCTTTCAAACCGATGACGTCAAAGTAACACACTCTCCGGCGAAGAGAAACACACTTCCTAGGGGATTTCAAGACGACAAAGCATTTTTAAGGCGTGCCGCTGAGCGACGCTGCGAGAGCTTCAGGCAAGCTCCCATGAGAATGCCATCTTTGGCCAGTTCCAAGGGCTATGAAAGCGACGACGTATTGAGCTCCTTGTACCCTTCTCAGTACAGCTCGTACAGTGCACTTAGAGATATAGATTCAGTCCCTTGGTCGGCAGCATCTTCGAGCGTCGCCATGCCTCTGGACATCTGCGACTCCGCCAGCGGAACGTCTTGGAAAGACACGATTTCCGACGTTGAATCTGCAATCAATAGTAGAAATAGCTTGACCCCCTGCGATAGTTTTGAGTACGCCAATTCAGCGGACCGGGATAGAATAGAAATTCTCGAGGAGACCCTCGCCAAGTCGCGAAGTGAGGAGAAGGGGAAGTCCTGGCGGTCACCGCACGTGGAGCGGAAGCACTTGTTGCGCAGCAAAAAGATGAGGGAGTATCTCGAAAAGCATCAAGTTGGATGGTCTTCTGGGGATAGTCTCGCCGACTCTGAAGATAGTGTAGATATCGGGTGGACTTTTGAGAAAAATGAGGAGGGTACGGAAGACACTAAAGCAAACGTCGTTGCCGCAGATGACAAAGGAAAGGATGAACGGAACGGAAGTACTTCCTCGAATTTGGCCGATCCTGATGTGACCTCGGAGAATTCTCAGAGGTCTCAGTTGAACTTTTCGGGCCCTAGAAGTGGCACGCCATATATGTGCTCTCTTCGTGACCAGATCGGCCCGTTTGGGTCCAATAGTCCTTCTCCATTGCCCTCGAGAATAGAGTCTAGAGTCACGTCCCCCTTTACCACTCCTCAGGGAGAACGAACTGACCATATTGTGAAAGCTTCTATCTTTGGTACCGTCGTCGGTGCTTTCCGAAAACCGGGCCATCATATAGGTCCTTCCAAAAATCCGTCGTGCTCGTGCGAGCACTGTCGCCGATACTTCGAGGAGATTACTCCTAGAGGGCGCTCCAGTTCTCTCGGCGCGCTGGAACGAACGCTCACCTCGAGATTTCAGAGAAGCAGGGATATCGTATCACCTGCTCCTTCGAGCTCGAACAACTAACTTTCCCTTTAACTTTCCTGAACATTTGTTCTTATGTAACAAACGTCTATTAAAACGACGATGACAACTAAATTAATTGCGAATTGAATACGTAACCATGACATTGCGATTGCAGGATTGCGAAAGGATTTGGTAGCAGATACATTTCAACAAGTACGTGTATTTAGTAGGAAGAATCGTCTGGAGTAAACAGCGAAACAAATTTGTCTTTAGACTCTTTTTTTAGTCTTCTTGATTATACTTTATTTGGTGGGAATGATGGACGTAAGATCGTCGTTCGACTGTATAATTGAATAGTTGAGTTTTCTACTTTGCGTATAGAGTTTACTACGGCGTTGGTACGTTGGATTAATTATTTGTAATACTGTCAAACCTGTTTTAGTGCGGTAGACAGGGACCTCAGAAAAAAATCGCACAAAAAAAATATTCAGAAACTTCATAAATAGCTATAACAAATCAGAGCATATTAAAGAACACTTTTTTTTATGCGGTGGAGAGGGACCGCATAAAAAAAGTCTCAATTAGAAATTATGTCAAAGCTTTACGAAATAGCGAGAAAGTGCTTTCCAAACAAATTAAATAATTAAATTACACATGGAAATATTTAAAAAAATTTTTATTTCTCATTTTAAACATGGAGAAATTTTCAAAATGTACATAATTCAGTACTTCTCGTCGTAGTCCAAAACGCGCATATTCTTGTGATAAACGGGTTCGTAATCGCTTTCCTCCCTTGAAGATATTAGAGTTGATTTATTTTTTGTTACCATGTACTCGGTGATAAGTTTTTGCGACACGGTCGTTTGATCAGCTGCTTGTAAACGTCGCGATAGCCAGATATACACGATCGAAGCTCTTTTTGGAATTTCAAACTTATTTCGGGATTGTTATCTATTTTAAGAGAATGCTTTTCCAATTTGCTGTTAAGTTATTGAGAATGTCACTATCAGTTACGGTTTCGTCCTTAATCATTTCGATAAGATGATTTTCGCTAAAAGTGTCAAAACCTTCTCTGCAGATGTTATGTGCTAGCGCAATGATTTCTGATGATAACGTGGACGTGTTTTCGGTTACATTCCTATTAATGACACAACAGAGTCCCGATATTAATATACCGCATAAAAAAAAATCCCAAGAAACAAATCGCATAAAAAAAGGACCGCACAAAAACAGGTTTGACTGTACTTAATACAGGTTAATGCGAAAGTGTATTCCAAATGCGCTCATTTTTAGTTGTCCCGTGACTCTTCTTAAAAGAAGCATCGAACATTCTCTCGTGTAATTAAACGCATTTACACAGCATATGTTAACAAGATTGTATTGCCTGACGCCCCATCTGGCGGGACAGTGGCAGACTGCACTGTTAATATTTAATAAAACGCCCTGTAAATGTTCACCTAGTGCTTTGATCTTCCAGTTATCTCGTGCATTGTACAGTTTTGTTGATTCGCATGTGCCGGCTTTAATTAATTATTATTCGTTTTCCTATACAGGCGCAAGCAAGCCTCGCAGAGTCCAGCAGAAAACTGGACTTGTTGAGATTGTCCCTTGAACTCAGAAGGCAAGAGTTACCCGCTGACAGTGCGACCGCTGCTCAATTGAAACGAGAATTAGCCAGTGTGCAAGCAGCCAGTCCAATTCCTGTTACCTACACCTCTTTGCAACCTTTTCGAGGACCTTTGGAAGGCAGAGCCACGGTTCCTGCTTCGGTGTCGAGATGTGCCGCGGTCACGGGCCAATTGGAGGTACGTATAAATATAATACCTTGGAAACCTGGGCATCTTTGTTTAACACTAGATTGCCGGATGTTGAGTATATACCTATTTTGCCTGAAATGAGTCATTTGACTAGAACATCAAAATTGAGTTAAAAAAAAAAAAAAATTTTATTGTAATGAAACTTTATTCAAAACAATTGTTACGTATATATTCTCGAAGCACTCTTTACAGTTTATACTTTACAGTATAAATATAATACCTTGGAAACCTGGGCATCTTTGTTTAACACTAGATTGCCGGATTTTGCCTGAAATGAGTCATTTGACTCGAACACCAAAATTGAGTTTAAAAAAAGAATAAAATGAAATTTTATTTTAATGAAACTTTATTCAAAACAATTGTTACGTATACTTTCTGGAAGCACTCTTTACAGTACCAAGTATAATATTTCTTTTGGAGTAGGAAGTTGGCCCTGAGACGTCTTTGAATTTGGTATGACCGGGAAATCTACCAGTATTTTTACCATCTTTCAATAGTTCCCATAATGTCCCATCAATAAACGTCCCGTAATTCGTATACAGTGATTCTGAAATTACGCAGAAATTCTTCAAAAATAATTTATAAAATTTTCTTTTTCTTTTGTGTTACTAAAAATGCATTATTCTCTCCGATGCCATAAATCGAAATCTAAGAACACAAAGAATGTTTTATCAGAGCTCTCATAAAAGCCTTCAACAAAAAAGTCTTGCAACAAATAATTTCACAATATCGAACGTGCAAGTTTGCGATAGATATCTAACCAGTAAATTGATAAGTTTGAACGTGAAAACTATCAAATCGGATTGTTTACATAAAATTTCTGTGGACAAGAAATAAGTTACATGAGGGTAAAACGACCAACATTAAAAATTTTTAATTAGTCAATTTGACTCACATCCGTGAAAATAGGTATAGCACATATGGATTTTTGGAACTAAGGAGGGGGGAGAGGAAGCAATTAGCATTTGTATACATTTCATAATTTGATTAAAAACCAACATGTGTTTTAAAAATAAATTATTTAAGTTTTTCTATATATATACAGCGATAAAATCGTAAATGAGTCAAATTGACTCGTTCCGGCAATCTAGCGTTAATATAAATACTCGTAGGTGAGATTGATGGGCTGTCAAGACTTGGCAGAGGAGGTGCCAGGACGTACCAGAAGAGAGCATCCAGCGAGTCCGGATTTGCGAAGTTTTGTTAAAGGCGTAACGGGACGTAGTTCGTGCAAATCTTACAGCGTGAAAGATGAAACGAGTAGTAAGTATGATTTAACCCGACGGTGGCGGTACGTCGTACGGAACGATGCTATAAGATGACATAATGTTGAAATTTCAGACGATATTATGGCGGTAATTAAATTAGATAATCAGACGGTGGCGCAGACTAGTTGGCGACCATGTTCCCAACAGGCTTGGGACCAAAGGTAGTTATTATCAGTGTTTATCTCCTAGTTATTAGTGACGTAATCGACCGATGGCCGTCCAGAAGTTGCTCTCAAATGGAGCATTGTTTGGCAAAATTTCTGACGCTAAAACGGATCTGATTTCAGACACATAAAACTGTGTAAAGAAAGCGTAACTTAAGTGGCGCGCTTTCGAGTAATAACTGCCTGCCGTGAAGATAGTAATTATTGAGCGCAATAATTGCTTTTAGGTTCTCTATTGAACTAGACAAATCAAGGGAGTTGGAAATAGGCATTTATTGGAAAGACTGGAGATCGCTTTGTGCAGTGAAATTTTTACGCTTAGAAGAGTTCATCGATGACGTCAGACACGGGATGGCGCTGCAGTTGGAGCCCCAGGGCTTGCTATTTGCAGAGATTAAATTCCTTAACCCGATGATTTCGAGGAAGCCCAAATTGCAGAGACAACGGAAAATCTTTAAGCAACAAGTCAAGAATTTCCCACGGGCCAATCAGATGAACATTAATGTCGCCACGTGGGGTAGGCTTCTTAAACGTTCAGCGCCCTCACTGCACAACACGCGAAGCTCTGAAAGCCCGCCATCAGGTAAAACTGGATAAATTACCCTTATAAAAAGTCTTATTTATTTCACATGATTACAACGGATCTATTAACGAAGCCTGAAGGTGTCTTTATACCGGGCGGATTTACCGACATTTTAGTTATTTCCTATTTTCCAAAAGGTAGTGGAAGAAGTTGCCTAAAAACTTGTATATGTAAATATTTAAACCCGGGAGAACCTTTTTTTACTAACAAGTAATAATAGTATGGAAATTCATTTGTTAAGCTTCGTTCAGTTAAACATAATTTTCAAATTATCATGGACGATGTTTTAAATTGACTTTTCTGGTCAAAATATCCACACAAGAAAATTATAAACGTTTATATGTGTATAAACCGCAGAGAGTAATAAGAAACAGAAGCCGGGAAATTTTACTCGGTGAAAAGTCAGTTTCAACCTCCCTTGAGGTACAGGACAGATCCTTATTTAAATTCTTAAATTAGATTAACTTAAGGTGATGTGAAAGTGGCATCGAAGAGGTTTTGTTTATAAAACTTTTCTCCCAACTCAATTTACCGAATAATTTTAAATTTTACAACATGAATAGGGAGACTATAAGGAAGGTCCTGAAACTCATGAAATTTCAATTTTTTTCATATTTGTTTATAGGTATTTTAAAAATAGTTTGTAAAAAATGAAATTTCGCGAGTTTCAGGACCTACCTTAGGGTCTCAATATTCACGTTTTAAAATATGAAACGATTTGAGACACCCAGTTCTATGAAAAGTTTTATGAACTATTGAGCTTTCGTATACCACTTTCACGTCCCCTTAAGGGGATGTGAAAGTGACATCGAAGAGGTTTTGTTTATAAAACTTTTCTCCCAACTCGATTTACCGAATAATTTGAAATTTTACAACATGAATAGGGAAACTATAAGGAAGGTCCTGAAACTCATGAAATTTCAATTCTTTTCATATTTGTTTATAGGTATTTTAAAAATAGTTTGTAAAAAATGAAATTTCGCGAGTTTCAGGACCTACCTTAGGGTCTCAATATTCACGTTTTAAAATATGAAACGATTTGAGACACCCAGTTCTATGAAAAGTTTTATGAACTATTGAGCTTTCGGATGCCCCTCTCACATCCCCTTAAATAGGATAACAATTGTGCTTTGTAGTAGTCAGTTTGAGTATGAATATATTTTAAATTATTTAAAATGTCGGTAGGTTCGCAACCATTGCAGCTAGTTTTTGATACGTCCGTAGAAGACAAAGCGGAAACACCTGGGGAGTTACCGGATCCGGAAAAGGGTGGCTTAGGAGGAGCACGTCCCTTAGGGATGGGAACATCGACCGGAAGTCCTGTGCTTCCGCATCCCCCGGAACATCCGCCACCTCCACCTCCAACAGTTTCGAAAAAACCGTCTATGCAAGCTCCTGCACCTCCTCCAAAATTAGACCAAGAGGTATGTCTCACCGTACCATTGAAATTACAACTAATTAGTAGTTACATATCTCTAGTTAGTATCAGTAATAAATGGGCCGGGGAATTTAGAGGCTGTCGGTGGGTTATTTTGAAATTTTCATTACTTTTTATTTTCCACATTTTCAATATATTTGCACCAAGTACTGTAACGACCATACGTACCGTTTAGGACTCACAAAAATAAAAGAAAAAGAAACCGAGCTGCTATCAGCAGATGCACTCTACCTAAAATCTCTAATTAAATGGGGACGGTTTTGTACATACTCTTTCAGTTGAACGTTAATCGTCTTTTTTATATACTTCACCACGTCGAATATTTATTCAATGGATTTCTTTTTTTTACCGCGAAGGTGCTGTATAGTTAATATCTCTTCGCTACGATAGGTCTGGATAAAACTGAAAATATGAGTTGACGGTCTCTTTTTGTACTATCTGAGAAAAATTACAGCAAGGGTGACACGTTTTGTTTGCAGTTGTAATAATAAAACCTAGTTACTAGACAGCTCACCTTGTAAATTCTATGCATTTATGTATTTAATAGATGTCACTTAAGTAACATTAATGTGTTGAAAGCCGAGTTAAAGTGAAGCTATAGTTACACGCAGCACAGCTTACTGTACATGTCTGCTGATTTTATATACATACAAGTATCCGCGTACTTTTCTCTTGTTTTCTCGCTGGTCCGCATTACATTTTAATTTGCGCCCCCAACTCGAATTGCATATTAAGACATAGTAACTGCAAACCGTTGCACCATCCTGTAACTCTAACTGCATCGCTTACCGAATGACATGTATACACGCGTTAAAACATCCGACCATTAACACTTCAAGTTTTAGTTCTTTCTCGCAACACACAGTCTCTAATCGGTACATTTACATAGAATAGATATTTACCATCCTTGTAACACTTTGAGAAACACCCAAACATCCGCGCAAGTAATTCTACCGAAACTCGGCGAACTCTGGTGAGAACATTGGAAACTAGAGGCAAAACTTGGAGGGATCCGTCGTAAGGAAAAGGGTTACGGAAACGTACACTTGTTCTGGTCAACAAATTGAAGGTGAAGTGAAACCCCCCATTAAATAAGTCGACTCGAATAAGACACTTTTTTTTAAGGGTATTGGAAAGAACTGCCTAAAACTTTGATACATGACTGGTGAGTACCTAAGAATTATCGTGACACTTTCAAAATATAGAGTTTTTAAAACAAAATTTCTTAACTTAGCCCAAACCAGAACCAAAATGGCGCCGCGCTCTGATATTTCTGATCGATATACAACTATTGAAGACTAATATGAGAAACGAAAGTGTCAGCGCAATTGTACGACAATTTGGAACACTCTGATAATCGATAAACTCGTATTTTAACGAGATAAAGGCAAAAAAAGTGTCTTTTACGGTTCTGTGCTAAAACGATGGTAATACGAGGTCTCGGAGGGAAGATTTAGTTGGCATGGAAGTCACAGATGGCGCAGAGTGTTACTCCGCAGTCAATTAGGGCCTCGGAAATCTTGAATCCGGGGGATTTCTTGAGTTTTACTTCGATTCTTTGGCAATTATTGTACTAAAACGACAGATGGAGTATGTCATTTAGTGCAATACTGAATATAATTCTATACAGCTGCCAATATGAATACCAACGTCGGCAACGTAGGTATTTAGAGAAACCTTTTTGACCGACGTTGATCATGTTCCTCGACGTGTTTCACTTCACCTTGATGGGCCTTCAACCTGTTCTGCCTGTATGAAATGTTTCTTTTTCGGCCTCCACGGCGGCTTATCGTCGGCTACGTGTAGTATCGATGTCTACAATAGCTCCGGGTAGTTCTTTAGAGCTAAGTAGACAGTAATGTAGTTACAGAGTGCGTTAAGGGAGTTTGATTTCCTGCACAACGAGGAACGGGGTGGTCCCCAAGGGGCCAGTTTAAGGCCCCTCGTCACGGAGCCTCGCCCTGTGCTGATCGCACCACCTTCTCCACGCACACCCTCGCCCCAACCCGTCGTCGAGTTTCCCGAAGATGAGGTACTGCCTCCACTAAGCACAGCATGGCTTTCCCTTTGGCTTTCTTCCTCTCTGCTTGCATCTCTTGTATGCATGAGCTTCATCGATGTTCCTCTCGATTTTCCATGGTCGTAACAGTTCCACTTTTTTCTCCCATACAGGGTGAATCAACATTTGTTCTGGATACATGTTCTCATATATTTCGGCCCTTTGCAATCCATTGTCATTATAACAGTTCTACTTTTTTTTTTTTCCTATACAGGGTGAATCAACATTTGTTCTGGATACATGTTCTGATATATTTTGACCCTTTGCAATCCGTTGTCTTGCTAATTGCGTTTGGCTAATTGGAGAAAAACTCCAAGTGCAAAGAGTTTAGTTATCGGTAAAACGGATAATTATGTCAGGTGAAATGTAGATGATTTTTCGGGGGGCACGGGATGCGATTTTAAATGTCTGAGGCCATTGTTTACAACAATTAAGATACTTTTTTATTATGAATTGGCGGTTTTTTAGATCATGTTTATGGCAGATATGGCGGAAATAGACGCTTCAAAATGTATACGGATAACTCTAAGGTACCTGATTAAATACAATTTTGAAATCAACTTGGTGGACATAATTGGCATTTAATAAATTTTGATTTGTAATTCATATTATAATAATTCAATTTTAAATGTCCGAGGCCATTGTTTACAGCAATGAAGATACCTTTTTATTATTCTCATGGATTGACGGTTTTTTAGATCATGTTTATAGCAATTATGACAGAAATAGACGCTTCAAAACGTATGCGGATAACTTTAAGGTACCTGATTAAGTACAATTTTGAAATCAACTTGGTGGATATAATCGGCAATTTGATAGAATTTGATTTCTACGAAATAATGAAAATTATCTTCGTTGTTTAAGTGGTCGTTTAGGGGNCGGTTAAGGTGAAGTGAAACATCCTTCAAATCAGTCGATTCGAATACAACACTTTTTTTTAAGGGTATTAGACCAAACTGCCCGAAACTTTGACACATACGCTTCAAAACGTATGCGGATAACTTTAAGGTACCTGATTAAGTACAATTTTGAAATCAACTTGGTGGATATAATCGGCAATTTGATAGAATTTAATTTCTACGAAATAATGAAAATTATCTTCGTTGTTTAAGTGGTCGTGATTTAGGGGAAGGTTTGTTAGATCAGATAGACGCTTCAAAATGTATACGAATAACTCTAAGGTACCTGATTAAATGCAACTTTGAAATCAACTTGGTGGATATAATCGGCAATTTGATAGAATTTGATTTCTACGAAATAATGAAAATTATCTTCGTTGTTTAAGTGGTCGTTTAGGGGAAGGTTTGTTAGATCAGATATCAAGAAAATTTCGTCTGATATTCCTTTTTGTAACATTAATGGTTTGAAGAATATCTTTGGTACAAATGTTGAGTAACTCTTTCTGAATACGGTTTGACAATCAGACATTTCTTTTTCGTACAAACAAGAAGGTTTTAAAATGATATTATTTATTTCGCTTTTTTCCTAGAAAAAGCCTCTTGCCCGAGAGAAAATTAAAAATGTAAGTTTACGTGCTCTTTAATTTTAATATTTAATCGATGCGTTAAACTTGTCGATATTAAATTAAACCTCGTTAATTGTGTAAGTATTGAGATTTGTTCAGCCACGGTGAAAGGAGAGGGAATGAATTGTAGCATTTATTTGGCTTGCAATTTTCTTTTACGTTGCATTAGTCAGCATGTCCCTTCCTAGTCTGCGTATTGCATATTTGGGTGGAAGTACTTGTGTGGTAATACCTAAAACAAGATTTTAGCCTGGGCATAAAAATTAAAGCGTAAAACATCAACATCTCGTTCTCCAAATCCAAAAGCTCATTACGTTTCCTTAGAGGTCCTTTTATGTAATTAAGTGCATCCTTTTTTGTAACCATAAAACGTCAGGTGTCCCCTAAATATAAGTTAACAGACTAATATAATTAATTTCGCAATCCCTTCACGATATAAATACGCCAGTGTAAGAAGTTTTATGCGATTCATTATGAACAATTGTAATCTGTGATCTGCCAGGACGAACTCCTTCACAGAAACGGTATCATACTTTTTTAAATAGAATCCATTGGTGCTGATTATAATTCATTAGCTTTGCATTATAAGTGCGTGGACGAGTGCTGTGTGGAAGTACGATTTAACAAGATATATCATTAACCCCTGTGTCGGAAATTAATTCATGAATTTGGGATAACGATGTGCAGTCCTTGGGTAGAAGTGGATTAATTTAAAAAAGAAAATAGTTACTTATGATTGTTATTTTTTTAGGTGGTCTATGAGATGCCAGCAAGGCCTTTCCAATACCGAGACAGTGCATACGAGTCGAGACGACAATCTCAACTCACAGGGATGACTCTAGACAACTTCAGGTTACTCTCCGTCCTTGGTCGAGGCCATTTCGGAAAAGTGATTCTATCTCAGTACAGGAACACTGGGGAATACTTTGCAATTAAGGCTCTTAAAAAGGGTGACATTATTGCGAGGGACGAAGTAGAGTCCTTGTTGTCCGAAAAGAGAATATTTGAGGTCGCCAATGCAACCCGCCACCCTTTCCTCGTTAATCTCTTCGCTTGTTTCCAGACAGAGGTAATTACAGCCCTAATGCTTCAAAGTATTTTTGTCTCAATTAAGGCGAAGTGAAACCCCCTTCAAATCAGTCGATTCGAATATAACACTTTTTTTAAAGGGTATTAGACCTGTCCGAAACTTTGATACATCACTCTCCTGATCATCTGAGAATTGTCCTGACATATTCAAAATTTGGATTTCTTAAAAAAATTGTTTAACTCAGCCCAGACCTGAACCAACATGGCGTCGAGCTCTCATATTTCGATCAATATACAATTATAGAAGGTTCCGATATGAGAAACGAAAGGGTCAGGACAATTTTACGACGATTTAGAACACTTTGGTAATCGATAAACTCGCATTTGAACGGGATAAAGGCAAAAAAAGTGTTGTATGCGCTTCTATGCTAAAACGATGGTAATACGAGGTCTCGGAGTGAACATTTAATTGACTTGGAAGTCACAGATGGCGCAGGGGGTCCCTCTGCAGTCAATTAAGACCCCGAGAAGCATGAATCCAGAGGAAACCATGTTATTTTAAAAAGAATACTATCTTGTACTTTTAGTTCATGAGACTTCTAGGAATTAAGTAACGGCACAAATTGCTATATGAAAAGCATGGATTCTTTCACTTCTAGGCGCATGTATGTTTTGTAATGGAGTACGCCGCTGGTGGTGATCTAATGATGCACATACATGCTGATGTATTTGGAGAACCGCGTGCAGTTTTTTATTCAGCCTGTGTTGTGCTAGGATTGCAATATTTGCACGAGAGTCGCATTATTTATAGGTAATCACATTTTCGAATTCTTATGTGAAATATTTTATGTTCTCACGTGGAGATTTAATCCCCTTGGATATTATTTCACATGTAAATCTCTTCCTTTTAGGGATTTGAAATTGGACAATCTTTTACTGGATACCGAGGGCTACGTAAAAATAGCCGACTTTGGATTGTGTAAAGAAGGCATGGGGTTTGGCGATAGAACGGGAACCTTCTGTGGAACTCCGGAATTCTTGGCGCCGGAAGTCCTTACGGAAACTTCTTATACTCGAGCAGTCGATTGGTGGGGTCTTGGCGTTTTAATTTTTGAGATGTTAGTCGGAGAGGTGAGAATTACATTTGCTACAAAGGATCTAAAACGTTAAACCACGAAGAGGCGTTTACACTGTACACTTTTGCCCATTCTAAACTTCGTTAAACTTTCGACAGTCTCCATTCCCTGGTGACGATGAAGAAGAAGTCTTTGATTCCATTGTCAACGATGAAGTGCGTTATCCTAGATTCCTGACGTTAGAGGCAATTGCAATTATGAGAAGGGTAAGCCTAATATTTATTCCCAACTTTTCTAAGATAATACCTTCTGGCCTTAATTGCAAATTCGTTCTTTCGTCGCAGCTTTTACGGAAAAATCCAGACAGAAGATTAGGCAGCAGCGAGAGGGACGCCGAGGATGTTAAAAAACAAGCGTTCTTCCGACACATTGCGTGGGACGATTTGCTCTTGAGGAGAGTTAAGCCACCATTCGTCCCAGTTATTGTAAGTACACTATTGTTCAGTAAGTACACCATTGTTCACCCAATCCTAACAAAATCTCATCATTTGCGCATATGAAGATTATTTCAAGGAACGTTAAGGTGAAGTGAAACATCCTTCAAATCAGTCGATTCGAATACAACACTTTTTTTTAAGGGTATTAGACCAAACTGCCCGAAACTTTGACACATCACTCCTGATCATCTAAGAATTGTCCTGACACATTAAAAATTTGGATTTTTCAAACAAATTTGTCGATCGATATACAATTATCGAAGGCTCTGATATGAGAATCGAAAGGGTCAGGACAATTTTACGACAATTTAGAACACTCTGGTAATCGATAAACTCGCATTTGAACGGGATAAAGGCAAAAAAAGTGTTGTATGCGCTTCTTTGCTAAAACGATGGTAATACGAGGTCTCGGAGTGAAAATTTAATTGACCTGGAAATCACAGATGGCGCAGGGGGTCCCTCCGCAGTCAATTAGGGCCCCAGAAGGCATGAATCCAGAGGATTTCTGGAGTTTTACTTCGATTTCTTTATAATTATTGTACGAAAACGACAGGTGGAATATGCCATTTGGTACAATACCCAATATAAATCGACCCAGCTGTCAATATAAAAACGAACGTCAGCAACGTAGGCATTTAGAAAAATCTTCTTTATCGACGTTGATCAAGTTCCTCGACGTGTTTTACTTCACCTTAAATGTTATAGAAATATATTCCCAGACCCATTTACAAAGTACACTTTCATACATTATTCTTCCTTTTTAAAATTGCCTGAACTTGAGAAAAATAGGGTATTTCCTTTTGTTACAAATAGTTGAAACTTTCAAGGATTTGAATATACTTCTGTTCCAATGAGTTTTTACACGTCTCATTCTTTTAGAAGTCCTTTACAATTATTTCCTTATAACTTTCAGGGTATGTTTCCTAGTTTAAACGTGAATTTTTTTTTAGGACTCTGTGGAGGATGTTAGCAACTTCGATGAAGAATTTACATCAGAGAAACCGCACTTAACGCCTCCCAAAGATCCTCGGCCACTTAGCGATTTGGAGCAAAGCCTCTTCAGGGACTTCACCTACATGGCCGATTGGTGCTAGCCATTGCAATGAAGTGTAACATCACCTCTCTCTCCAGTTCACTTTAACCGATTAAGAATCGTATCTCCTCGAGGGCTTTGTACCGAATCACTGTTCGTCTACGCGTAGAATTAATATCAAAAGTATACATTTCCTTTTTGTATACACGCGAGTTTTTACACCCTCAATGGCCACTGAATATTTTTATATTTATTTTATTTTTTACTTCCGCCAACCCCTACTATATAGATTCGAGTTATATCCGCCCCCAGATTACACCAGCCCTACCTTCCGATTACAATAGAATAATTGTTCATATAATTACTATCAAATCGAGAACAAATATATATGGAACTCGTTTGTATCGCTAGAAGCTCATATACGACCTCAGATTGTAAATGAAAATGATAACCGACCTTTCTCCGATAGTCACAAGTAGTAACATCCTGATCTAGGTACGCGTAATCTACATGGCAAACTTGTATATATCTATCAGAAGCCAGATTAACATTTTCAAAGGAGATTAGACACGCGAATCGATATATTGAGAGATAATCACGATAGAAGATTTTCAAATTGAATATTTTCAACTAATTAGAGGGAGCCAGGAACCTAGCTGTATTTGCTCATATTAATGTGATAATCGATCAAACCGGAAATAGAATCGTAAACTTATATCATATATAAACCGTAATCTACACAGTCGATGCTTCAGATAATATATTTATACCAATAGTAAGCAGCATCGCGTACTCTAGCAATGTTTCGCCACTATATTTTCTACACAATTGACGGTTTTTCCTTTTCGTCTATATGTTAATTGAATTGCCATTTTGAACGCGTGCCTGTTCGACGCATTCTACGCACGTAAAACATGTGCCTAAGCAATTTGCAGCTAAACACGTAGCAATCTTGCTGAGTATAACCGCAATAAATTTTGGAAGACCACTACACGAGATCATTGATATGCTTCCACTGTAAATCGCCTATTACTTTTATAATTATTAAGAATAAGAATGCCGACCACTCTTGATTTGCACCGCTCTAAATTAACTTATCGACGACACTAAAGTCGGAATGATAAGATCGTTCCGCTGTCGATTTTCTCAGTAACTCAGAGCTTCGTGAAACGATTTCGATAATTAAATAGAATATTCATCGTTTACTGTAGCGTTTTTTTTTTTTTTTCAAGATCAGAGAAATATTTTATCATAGAAATTGATAGAGAAGGTCCTTTAAGTAATCATCAGAGGGATCTGAACAGCCGAAAAGTATAACGTGTAACTGTTTGTGATAATTTCGAGTACACCTCGAGGTCAGGTTGCCTTATCACGTTAAATTAATAACAGTTCTGGTATCTATATTTTGTATTGGAAAACTTTGTACTCTGTATCCGAAGCCCTTTTCGATAAACAGGTGCTCTCGGTTAATGCATAATCATATCGTGCCTGGTTTTTGTCATCCAACTTACACTTCTGATTTATTCTAAATAACAAATTCTTCGGAGAGCAAAACTCTCAAGAATCGACGCAGGGGTATTAAACAAAAAAGCAAGCAAAATTAGACAAAAAGATTGAAACGCAAATAGAAAGGCTGATTTGTATTGGAATTGTATTTCGGTCCAAAGTCAACTGTTCTGTTTATAACCGTTGACTTGATAAATATTAATTTATAATGGGACTCACGTTAATAAATGGTTTAATGGGAATTTACATCTTGTACCGGAAGCCCGTTTTAGGATAAGCGGATTTTCTATTTAGACGCAATCGAACAGTGCCTGCTGTTTAATCTCATTTACATGAAGTGTCTAATTGCAATTAAATACGCAACCGAGAAACACAATTTGCAACCGATGCGACATCAAAATTTAAACTAATGGAAGACATTTCAATCGTAATATTTAATACTTTAACGAAAAAGTTCTTATAGCTGGAAGAGTGAAATGGTGGAGTCGTAAAACGATAAAAAGAATTGAGGGTATTTTCCAGATAAAAAAAAACGGACATTGAAAAAAGAAAAAGGACATTGTCAAGTAATCTTTTTATATAATGATACCGCAGAGTTGTAAATGCGGTATTGATCAAATTTCAGTTTATTTCTTCAAACTTGTTTTTCTGGTGAAGAAAAAAAGAAATACAAGATATAGTTTTATCACATCTATATTATAAATCGTTGCACCATGTTCAAGTATTTTCTGTCCGACTTGAATTTTCTTCAGTTTGGACTGTGACCCACTCTAATGTTAATTTCTCGACTAAATTAAAGGGATTTTTCGTCATTTTCTTAAATATTTATACCGATCGACTCCTTGTTTATGAATCTATATCGAAGAACAATGACCCTTACGTTGTTTGCGTTTAAAACGTAAACAAATGTCCTTTTATCTGAAGATGATGCCGATTGTTATAACAGATTAACCAAAAGAGAAAGAAACGAGATATTCGGAGTTTCCCCTTGCCAATTTGTTACGATTCTTAACTAATCGTGTTAAGGATGTAACACAGACGTATATTGTACATTGACATCTATCGTAGATGGATATATCACTCAATCCTAAAGTTTCTCATGAGATTGAGGCCATTGATTTTTCATAGTATAAATGAGATAATGTGCGCCAGCATGTTAAAAAGAAAAAAAAAAAGAAGTATAAGCGTTATTTACTGTATCTTATACCATAAGAAGCACTGTAAACATGTTTAGTTGTTTGATCGAGTCTTCGTCCTGTTGTATACACAATTTCAATGCGAACGCATTACTGCAGCACATAAAATCGTTAAGACGAATGTACAAAGTAATTAGAAAAAAAAACGCCTGAAGATAGCGCCATCTCACCAGCGGATTTCTCTAAAAAATTGAAGCATGAAACAGAACTCGAGATAACATTATCAGGAGATCCGTTTACTTCTAACAAGGAAGGTATCCCAGGTCGATCTCTCCGATTTGATTTCTTTTGTAATATGTTATAGTAGACTAAAAACTAAGCCACACGTATTTTTTTTTTATCTGCCATTAAACACTTTCTAAAGTATGTCAAGGGGCGATTTGGCAGTTTCACCCACAAGAACATAATATTTTTTAACCGATCCACCTGGAAGAGCTTTCTCATAACGAGAAATGAAAAATATAATTATCTGAATTAAAAGGAAAAAAAATTAAGGGGTGAGCCACCCCTCACAGGCCTTACTTTGGATGGGGGGTTCACCCCCTTAAAGTGTTTAATGGCAGATAAAAAAAAATACGTGTCGCTTAGTTTTTAGTCTACTATAACATATTATAAAAGAAATCAAATCGGAAAGATCCACTTGGGATATCTTCCTTGTTAGACGTTCTTTAATGAAGTCGACCAAACAATTCCAGTGAAAACATGAAACAAATGTACAAAAAAGTACAAGAACGATTGCGAAGAAGTGCAACAACATTAATTTATGAAATGTACAGAGAGCTAGAAATTTGAGCCCAATTTCTGTGTCTTTGGCAGAGCTTTCACGGAATTAAATTTCGTCTTTGTTATAGAGTGTATGAGAAACTCAAGATCGATCGATATTGTTTCGAAGAATTTTCATTGAAATTTTCGTAAGAAATGCGCTGCAGACGGGATGAGCAATTTGTTGCCAAATTACTTTGTACATCCAGTAATGAAATTTGTACATAATGCGAAAAGATATGTCGAACTAAACTCTTCACTGTAGATAGTCAAATAATGTTTAATTTTAAAGGTAGGCATTTTAAATAGGTTTAAATTTCGTTACTCGATTTTTATATATATACCTAATTATACATATACCGCTAACTAGGCTTAAACGTTAGGGCGTGTTGAGTCGTGCGTTCACCACATTTATCAGTAACTACTTCACGGAAACTGTACGTGCCTCATACTCCATAGCTAATGCCGAATAACACACATAACCAGGATGAGCCGAAGTGATGACTTTTAAGTATTAATTTATTTCATACGTGTAATTGCAGTGGCAGCTTACTACAATAATACCCCTATTAATTACGTAGTTCTTAATAATAACATCCAAATTTAAGAATCTTTATATACTTAAGGAAAATTATTTGAAACAATAAATGCATAAAAACTGAAATGTGTCGATCCATTCATTGTTGCTTCCTGTTACCACTTTAGCCGTTAAACAATTATTCTCAATTCAAATTCCTAATTATACTAGATCTCACTCATACAAGGAAAGATATACGAGAAAAACTGGTTTTATTTTAATAATTTATTATGTAAGTACCAATCATTTCTTTTTTTAATTACTTTATAAGCATAACGGTTCTTTGGCAGTCGTTATGGTCTCAGTTTTTATTTCAGTTACAGTCTCAGCCCGTATTTCGGAGGTTGTAGGTTCAGATTTTTTTTCAGTTATCGTTAACGTTCCTTCTTCAGTTTTAAAATCCACATTTCTGGGAACGTCTATTTTTGTCTTGTCTTCGGAAAGAGACATTGCCATTTCATACAAGTGTGACGAGTTTCTACGAATTTGTTTTTCTAGTTCTGCTTTTTTGTCTTCTTTTTGTTTTAACTTTTTACATGTTTCAGGAGATGCAGGTTTTACAAGACCTGCACTGACCGTGTAATAAACGCTACCACTGTCACCATCCTTAAATACGAAAGAAAACCTAAAACGTAATATACCTACAATATTATTTAAGTACATGAATAAAAATTGAAGCTAAATGTTAGTAAATTACCTATTTACTTCCAAGGCTCGTTGAATATTGTCAATTTGATGTAACGTAACGGTGGTCAAAGTAGACCATGGTACGTATACTTCTAATTGTGAAGATTTACTAGATCTGGCTTCCAAGTACAACAAATCTAAGTCTTCATTGTATTTATATGATACATCCCAGTATCGCTTTACTGAAAGTAATACCCCACTTGGAATGAATAGACTGCATATATTGTGTGTAAAATGTATTTAACAATGCTTACTTTCACATAACTCAATATACACGTGAAAAGCAAGAGTAACTTTTCGATGGTCGGTGCAACCTAGTTGACTAATGTAATAATACTGAAATATTAACACATGTTATTAATTGAAAACTAAATAAACTTTCAATTACATGTATACTTACACTTGGATGACAAATATCAAACATAATAACAAATCTATCAGTCTGACAGCTATGATTAAATTAATTGAACATGATGATACCGTAATAGACAAGTAACGATTATTAATTTAATAATGCAAGAATCCTATTATTATAAATGATTTGTATTATAAAATATAACTAAGTGATTGTTTTTATTTATATTAAAGGCTATGTTTCTCGTAGTTAAATATATAGTAAATTGGAACCATCATAGACCTAAGAATATATGGACGGAGCTCAAAACAGGGGGTCTATTACATAAAGCAAATTGAGCGAAAATGTGAAAAATGAGTAGCTGACGGAATTACGGAACGTTTTCGATGGTGAAAATGCGAGACCATTCATGTGAACTGGCTCGACACACATTTTTAAACGAAATCAGAGATGCGTTGGGAGATTGCTCACGGGCAGGATCGCGCGATAATCGTGTGCTGCCCTCTGGTTTCGTACGTTAGCTTTCACCGCTTTTTGCCCCCAATGGCGGCGCAACGAATTTCTGATAGGGGCCAACTCATCTCTGCCAAATCAGAGATGAGTTGAGAGATTCACGGGAAGGATCGAGCGACCGCGTCCTGTGCGACCTCCGATGGAGGATGCAGACGGCTAATGCACTTGCCACCTGTTACGACTCTGGGCAGCCGGAGAACCGGCTGAAAAAGTGAAGAACTCCTCACAAAAACTCCAAAACCCTGTATCTCCTCCGAAAAAATTCGCAACCACTAGCTCGAGAGATGAATTTAAACCGAACAACCTTCCCCATCAAGCTACCGTGGACGCAATTCGCATCGCGAAAAAAGTTTGCAAACATCCTTTAACATATTTTAACATCTTCTACCAACAAGTGCAGCAAGCTCGATTTCGATTAACTGCCCATGATGATTTTACCAAAAATGGCTGCTTCCAGGTGATCCACCTAAACCTGCAAAGGGGCACAAAAGTACAGGTAAAACGGAACATTGAAGAAACACCAGGAAGTCGCCAGATTCTCCGAAGTGGCCCATCTAAAGCTGAAAGGGAACACAAAGGCACAAACGAAACCATTGGGAAAGCGAGAAAGAGACGGTGATACAAGAGCTAATAAGTTATTCAAGTTTCCATTAAAGTCAAGAATATTTCGCAGTGCATCGATCTCGTATAATTGACCCAGTAAAAATGTATTTAATTATACATTACTTGGCGTGACAAAAATCTAATATATTTATCTTACTTAAATGCAGACTCGAGAAAATTTCATGAAAACGCTAGTTCACCGTCTCTCCCCGTCAATCCAGACAAAAGGATATACAAAAAATGAGAGGGACAACGTGGCGAAAAAAATGGATGACTGTCCATTCGAAAGAATGGAAGGCCATCATAGTTGCCCTCTTCTTAAGGGGCCGCTTCGGCATATAGCCTCTTCGACTCTTGCAGTCTCTTCGGGCAGAGCCCCCTTCTCGAACGCTTGGCAATCCCCTGATTTTTCGAATTTGAAAAAAAAAATACTCCGCGAGCAGATTCAAAAGCTAGCAAAACGACGACCTGCGATCCGAGGATGCGCAGTCCGTGCGTATTGCACATTTATTCGATTCCCAAGCGCGGTCTAATTAATTTTATTGCTGAAAGAAAATTGATACAATCGCGGATATATCACAGGGTGGACATCCTCCGCGCTTCCGGAAGCGCGGACGATGGAAAGTTACCCCAGGTTCAGGATCTCCTCCCAAACCCCCAGGAAGAGATCCCGCCCTGGCCCTGCCTACTTACATCTAGACATTCACTCCAGGCAATTAGCCTACCTCCCTAGCTATATTTAAAAAATCAACCTCACTCATTCCAACACACTCACTCCACGATTTTCTCTCATTCCACCCGGGGACAAATAGCCTAATCTAGGGAGAACATCCCGGGATGCCTCCGACCCCCGAGCTCAAATCTCTCGCATACATCTTTCATCGGTTGCCATCGATAATCGAATTTAAAGAAATTAAATGCATAGGTGCAATTGAAATCAAGATGGCAACCGAAAGAACTTACAAAATTATTTTACCGCGCCCTCTGGCCCTGAACCGTTCGACTCTCTCCTGGGGGAGTCGAAGGGCGGGGGCCAGGAAGGAACGCGGCCACAAGAAAAGACACCTACCGTTGCCGATGCTGAAAGAATCCTAACTAGATTAATTTTTTATAGCGCTACATCGAGCTACGGCTTCTACTCGACATCGATAATTCATAATTTTGATAAGATCGAAAGGCCAAGCCCAGCTCGCACTACGGCCCCAGGGTAGTGGAAGGCTTGGCCGAAAACAGCTGAAAATCCTGAAACGTTCCCCTCGTCGAGGCGGCGACTCTAAATCGATCCGCAGGCACATCGAAGTGCCACCTCGACTCGAGGTCGGCTCCTCGCGAGATCCTCCTCCCAAGTCTTTTTAAGATCATCCGAAGAAATATCGCGAAACCGATGGCCCCGAAGTCGGAGGGTCGTCCGACTTCCCGGCGCATGATAAAGAAACGCGAAACGTAATCTACCGCGGACCCAGGAGAAAGCTATTCCTAGTCTAAATCAACATACAAGAAATAAGCAAAGTTCACGCGGCCACTCGCGAGTCGGCGGGAGGTCACTCCCCGTCCACTCGCGGTCCCTCAAACAAATCATAACATACAACCGATCCCCGTGCCGGTACGGACCTTTCGTCCTGCGACATGAGGGGATCGGAGGAAGGAAATGTTGAGACTTACCAACGGGACGATTCGTCTTTTTCTGGCGGTACTCCCCCAGGAGATCCCTCCGCAGAGACCTGGGGTTTCTGGCCTCCTCTCCATCTGCCTCCCTTCGACGTTGGCTCTGGCTGCATTCCGCCTTTGTATCCGCTTCCACTGCTTCCACTGCTTTCACTGCTTTCACTGCATACGCTGGATACAAGCATATTCAAGCCTCGGCTCCATCTCTACCTCCGTCCCGATGATGGAATTGGCTGCATGCTTCTGCTGCCTTCGTTGAATTCCTTTTCTTTCGCTGAACGATATTTAGTCCATTGCACTCGCGGACCGTAATCACTGTCGCGTCCTAATCTCACTGTCTTCGCGTCGGTTTGGAAACTACGCGTACACCCCACCTCGTCATCTACGAAGCCTCCCTTGCACCTCGTTAAGATCTCTGAATGTCATATATCCCTCGCGCCCTCCGCCATTTTCTTAATTTTCGACGACATCTTATCGCGGCAAAATTTCAAGAGCAACTGGCGATCCGCCGGCCGGGCCGCAATCCCCGGCCGTGACCGACTCCGTGATTGGACGACGTCACCGGCTCGATAAAGGACCGTGATTGGTCGATCGTTTCGTCAGATGGAAGTGCGAGAAGTGAGCGCGCTCGTTAAAAATGCGTAATAAACGCCCTGGTATATACTAATTTACTACGTCTTCGTCATACTCCTAAATCCGGGATTTATAGAATTTGTACCGAGTAAATGCGAATTTAAGTGTCGATCGAGATGCTCAGGACCGAATTTGTGCATTTATTAAGGCAGAGATGCTCATCTCTGATTAATGCGATGGAAACATGCGATTTACTGGATCCGGACCCAATAAAACTCAGATTTAGGAGTACGATAAAGACGCAGTTATTGTTTGAATAATACGGTCCCAGTGGACAGATGCAGTGGACTAGATTTTCACCGTCGCGTATCTTCATTTTTTATGTAAAACTAGAATTAATATATTAATTGATAAGTCAATTTAATGAATTGAATTAGGTTGTCTGTCGATCGTTGCTTAATAAAATGCTGTAACAGAGATGAGTATCTCTGGCTGTAACGACAAACTAAGTTTTTAATGTGAAAGTTGGCAATTCTACTCAACCGAACAGACGCGGTAAGAAGTAAAGGTTGTCATCGCCTGCCGGTGTTAAACAATTAATTTCTTGAATTTAATAATAAATCTATTCACGTCATGAAGCTAGTGAGGTAAGTTATGAGGAATATGATATTTTGTCATTTGTACTTCATACTTTGTTTGACAATGTTATTTAATACGTAGTGCCGCTTAATTCCTAACCTCGATATCATGAGTCAAGTTTCTTAAATAAGAAATTTATGTATTCTAATAACACATAGTACATTGTAATTTTTCTGCTTTAGGTTTCTAATGAAACTTAGTCACGAGACGGTGACGATAGAATTGAAAAATGGTACTCAGGTCCATGGAACAATCACAGGTTTGTATTATAACCTCAAATCCGTCATGTGTAGAAACATGTACCGAATAAGAATAATTTTATTGTCTATGTTATAATATAATTGGTAATTCTGCGTGCAATCTTTGACGCGTAGCATGCTTATATTTTGAAGTAAAGAGTACAGGTTATTTAACATATTATTCAAATATTTGTGACATTTTTACATATTTCCGTTTTAACGTATCTTCGTTAAATATTCACAGGTGTAGATGTTGCAATGAATACACATTTGAAGACAGTCAAAATGACAATAAAGAACAGAGATCCAGTACAATTAGATACTTTAAGTGTGAGAGGTAATAATATCCGTTATTTTATATTACCCGATTCGCTACCATTGGAGACCCTACTCATTGACGATACTCCAAAGGCAAAAGCAAAAAAGAAGGAAGCTGCCCGAGGTATGATTCTTTTATTTTCTTCAATTCTTTTTAAGTTTAGTGCCTTCATGATAAAGACAAGCTATCAGCTAAAATAACATTATCTTGTAATTAATTAATTATACGTAATTTTTCTCCTTTTCTTTTTTAATTCATAAACCATGGTGATAACCGGATGCATTGGGTTGGCAACTAAGTGATTGCGGATTTTTAAAACCATTTATCGACAAAATCGGCAATCATTTAGTTGCCAACCCAATAGAATAATGACCCACTGTACGTTTTTTTATGTTAATTTATCTACCTTAAGTGGTTGAGATAACAGTTCATTCTGGGTTATATATACAGAAAAATTTTGTAAGCCCACTCTATTGGCTCTGTTCAAATTAATTTTTTTAATATGTCCATGCACATTATAACAAGATTAATTTCCACATTAATTTCCTATATCAATTGTACCAATACCTTAGACAATATAAGTTGGAAAAATTAAGAAATTGATAAATGGAAATTAAAAATAGGTAATTGATACGCTCAGGTATTCTTTTCTTTATGAATCAACTTGAAAAAGGTATCACTTTTATTTTGTTTTTTACATGAACGTTCAATATAAAACTCTTAAATGAAAGAAGAAAAATCTTGTAGCCTTAACTAGTTAGTACCTATGTTCAGAAATTAAAATTTGGAATAGGGTCATTATATTGGGTCGAGGCATAAGTTTGTGCAGATTTTTTTCACATCGTTCAGAAAAAGACTGCACAAACTTAACCCAATAATATTCCAAGTTACAGAAACTATCGATTAGCTCTATTGTGATAAAAAAATACTATTTCCAAATGATTGCCTGAAGTCAACAATTCAGTTCTGGACTTATGTTATTAATTATACGTTACATTTTAACTATCTGCATACGCTGATGTTCGAAGTTATATTAATTATTTAGTATAGAAAATGTATTCTAAATATTAAAGCAGATCTTTCTGCGTTATATTTTAGGTGCTGCCAGAGGTCGTGGACGTGGTGGTCGAGGGGCACGTGGTGGGCGTGGTGGTCGTGGCAGAGGTCGTGGCAGGCGATAATAGTACAAAACATTCTACTCTTTTAATAAATCGATTTAAAGTCCAACCACGTTGCTTGGTACCAAAACACACATCTAACATAATGAAGTATTTTATAATGACATGGTCTGTGAAACTCATTCATCCCACCAACTCGACAGTACCCATTACTATTGCAAAGTGAAAGCACATTCATGGGTCTTCTTCAGAGTCGACAAGAGAATTATGAGTACAAATATTTGATAATTTCGTAACTGCTCAATATTATAGAACTGCAACGAGTGAGGTAGGGTAAATCAACTTACGAGTGGCAAAATTGTATCTTGTACGGCTTCGGTTTAATAAACAATATCGCTCTAATGCGTGATGAGTTTTAACTTAAAAAAAGAATGTCGCCGAGTTTGAAGTCACCGCGTCATATACGAAAGTGTTATGAAGCGGTTTGTACTGGTTTGTAATGAACTTTATCGTCTCCTGCGCAGCCAGTCCTCCCAAGAATGCCGAAACGGAATGGAGTTCTGATCCACCGTATCGACAGAACTCGTGTACATAGTCATCCTTAGCTAGGGGACCGCAACCCCATTCTCCAAGCAATTTTGAAATGCATGCCTAAAATAAAAGAGAAAACGAAAAGCAGTATAGTATAAATCAGAAGTAGATGCACTGGAATGACGTCTATAATGTAGTTGAAAGAACCCGTTCTTACAAATATTTTTATTCATGTAACAGATGTATTCCGTATTTTGTCAGTGATTAATGAATGGTTGTATGTATTAGTAAATATAAGTAAGATAATCTGGAAAAAGTAGTTTGCTTAACAAAAACCTGAATATATATTATAAAATCAGTAGATTTTTTTTTAGCTAATAGCGGTGAAGTATTCTCAGATCTATCCTTTACAGAACTTTATTGAAATTTAAGTGTCAGTTTATTCGGTGAACATAAATCATTAGTAAAGGTAACTATATATTTTTTTGTTTAGAAGAAATTCTACTAAAAGTAAAACTTATTCCATTTATTGGAATTTAAATACAATTTATAAAGATATTCATTATTGTAAAAACTCTCACATTACTACAGGGTACCTCTAATTGGAAGTTGACGAAAATTTTGTGTTTAGATAGCTATCTTATCAAAAGTTAACGGCAAATAGCAAAGATAATATTAATTATTGTGTTTTGTATTACCTTCAGTTTGACGATGTCAGGTTCTACGTGATCGTCGAATTCTCCTGGGTATGAATTATATTCAGCTTGGAATTTTTCAACCCCTCTAAGGACCACGTAGTATATCATCATACTCTCTGGATTTTCCAGGCTCTGAGCTAAAATTGGAATGAAAGATATGAAATCTAATTAGAGTCACGACTTTCATACTAACTTTAATATTTAACCATTCAAAACATTCGCTTAGTTCATTGATGTATGTCAATTCGTTAGTAAACTGTTTGTATATTTGATACGCAATCATTACTTTAAAATTGATTGAAACAAATATTACCTATTTCATTGCTATTTATAGCTTTAGGGTCATATTCATCTGCAATACAAGTGCCTCTTTCAACGTGAATATCAGAAGCATACCTACAAAAGAGTTTTACATCTTTCTCCGATATAGAGTCCGAAGCTCGACCTAATTGCCTCAATAATTGAAGCGTACGTCGCCAGACAGCTTCGACATCAGCCACTGCTTGCTTATGATAACTGAAACATGTAATGTCAAACAACATCGTAAAACTACTTTTAAATGTATAGTTTTATATCTATTATCAAATACTTTAGCATATGTATACAAAAAGAATTAAAAATACAGTGTAATCTTTCTGAGCATACTAGACAAGAATACATTAGAAATAAGGAGAAAGTTAATTTATCATTTTCTCGATCATGATTCCTTATTCTTACACTTGTTGAAGTGCTACATATTTTTCAGTGTCAGCAGTCATGTCAGGTAGTGCACCTTTCAGAGGAAGCAATCCACCTCCTTCGTTCGCTACAAAATCTCTGATTGCTTTGGCAATAATCCAAAAAGAATTGCTCTGGAACATGTAAAATTACAAACACTTTATACAATAAAAAGTCATAGATTGGGTAAGGAACATTGTATCAAATCTCTTTTTCGATCAACTGCCAAAAAAACAAAGAAGTGTAGTACCTTTGCCGTCAAATTAATGCAACAATCATCATTTAATATCTCTCCAACTGTATTAGGCACTGCAGTTCGCCCAATGCAAGTATTAACTGCTCTGATTGCCTCTTCAAAGTTTTCTTCACCAATTGGATTGTCATGTTCATCTCTTCTGATTCCACTTCGTATAAAATCCCTGAATTGCTGTTTCTCGGTATAACTTTTTGGCAAATCTCCATGTTCCAACACCCACTTCTCCAAGTATTTATATAGTATAATAACATATGGTACATGCGAATGGTCTTTAAGATCCATCTCTTCGAGATTTATCGAGTCAAAGTGATTTTTCAAAGATTCAAAGGGTTTGTCTAAACGGAGGTCTGAACTTTCATTGTCTGGATGCGTTTCGATGATCCTGTGTTCTTTTACTTGAACTCGTATGTGACCAATAAAGCCCAAACTCCGACAAGTGATTAATGGTATATTTAGGTCCCATAGCCTTCTCGATAGTGCTATTAAAGGCCTGTAAAAGAATTATTGTTTTAAAAACGATGTACTAACTTTTATAACTTCATATTTCTACATAGGTTAAGTATCATTAGATAATTAGTGTATAGCATCTAAAATTTAAATATATGTTTCAAAACTAGCACTGTTTCTACTAAAAAATTGTTGACATATAAAAATATTATTAATATAGATAAATTTCAAGAAAAGAGGAATCTATATAAATGGAACGCACTTCTCAGGCAGTGACGTGCCAACGACAACGGTAAAGTTATTGAAGAAGTCTGGACTATTGGATAAAATCTGCTCTGATCCTTCATCGACGTAGTCACCTCTCACATCTGGATTCAACTCCAACAAGACTTGAGTCGCTACCTGTGCTCTGGATTTTCCAATGCTGTCCGCATCCAGAAAGAAGCTAACAACATTTGTTATTTATTATAGCAATCCTGCGATCCAAAACATGACTCGCATGTAAATATTTTCACTGTGAACATAGAATGTAACATTCGACGATCCCAACTCAATTGATTGATACTAAAATGAAACGAATAAATATATTAATGCAAATGGTATAAACTCACTTAACTCCAATATCTTCGTCAGTTATTTTTTTGCCATCAATTATAGTAAAAGCACCGATTCCAGACAATACTAGGGATTTCAGGATTTCCGTACCAAGACCAGTTGCATTAATTAAACAAATATGAGCCGCTTCCAGGGAAGCCTGGCCATGGTCGTTCCATAGTCTGCAAATTAAATTAATGATTAAACTCTGTATACAATATTTGAAGAGATTGTACATTTCTAAAATTCTGAAGCCTGAAAAGACGTACTGGATATTACACATAACCTTACAGGTTAATTAAAATTTAGGAAACTGAAAAATGCTGAGTCTATACCTTACATAAGACAAACGAAAACATAAAATAACTGCAAAGAAATACATTAGAATATTTCGTGTTTGCTAATTGCTTAAACCGATTGACTGATAGGATTTCTAGAAACCTTGAATAAGATCATACCATAGAAAGATTACTACGACCCCAATTTTTAAATAGAATTTAATTAATTAAATCAAATTTAGTGACTCGAAGCAGCTCGCATACACCTATATCCAGATCTACAATAAATGTAATTTAAATAGAAATAATGTGAAATGAAGTATCCAAATTGTTTAAGAATTAAGCTGGAACAGTTTCTGAGAAGTGACAAATACGATACGGCAAATTCATAAAGAATCGCGATGACATCTAACCTCAACAGTTCAATCCATAATGAACTACCTGAGTTGTCTGTCGTATTTTCTGTTCTTTTCGGATTGCTCGGGCGATTTCGGTGCCGGCGAAGCCATTTTTGATTCCGTTATAATGTAGTTTTGGCTACACTCATGAAACTTCCTACAAATCACACACAGTTGAATAAATATGCCGGTAATTGCTGGTGCACCGCACTGTTGCCAACATCTTTATCTTACGTCATTAGGTTTGTTCGCGTTGACTGCACTTTCTACACTCGAGGGTAACGAGGGTACTACACTTTTCTTGAAAAGTGCAGAAGGGTAGATACACTTTCATCGACGTCCCGAACGCCAGAAACCTCACGAAAGTCCACGATGACCGATTTAGCAGAGAGGTACGCGATTTTGAGGTTATCCGTATCGGACGACGATGAATACGAAAATGTAATGCTTCCTCCAGCCTTCCTTCTTGGGCTGTCTTCGTTTTCTTCAAATCCTACAATTTGTTCTATTGCCTTGTAATTGTAGAAGATGTAAATTCCTTTCACGAATTTCAGGTATCGAGGATCAATAAGGGTCAGAATATTATTGCAGTAGAATGAAAAACAATTTAACCACAGCAGTGAAAAATTATAGTTTAGTTCATTCCAACCGCGGTTAGGTAGTAATACATAATTATTGTAAATTATTTCAAAGATTATGTACAAAACTGAAACGATAAATCGTTCTATACGTGAAGAAGATGCATTAATAATTACTTCTGTTTATATTACGTTGAGATGTTAGCATAGATTTTGTATTTTCCCGTTTCTTGATCTTTTCAATTTTCAAATTTGCCGCCAAATTCGCGGGCTGCGCTTTTTGCATTCGCTCGGGATCGAGGGTAGAAAGGAGGGTTGGGTAATTTTACGATTTTCAAGGTTTTTGACGTGTATTACGTAAATCAAGTAGGTTACCGGGGAAACGTAGAAAACCAGGAAAAAACGTATCAAATATGGCGGACAAAACAGACGTAGGGCATGCGGTATCCACTAGGTTATAAACATCCATCTTGTCCATTTGTTTCATCCTATAATTTACTTTTTGGTCTTCCACCTTTATACATTTTAATACAAATATTGGTTACGAAACTTACGACTTCAAATAGCCGTTATGAGCCGTTATAAACAAACGTCAGATGCACATATATGCATATCAGAGATGAGTTGGGAGATTCACGGGAAGGATCGAGCGACCGCGTCCTGTGCGACCTCCGGTGGAGGATGCAGACGGCTAATGCACTTGCCACCTGTTACAAATCTGGGCAGCCGGAGAACCGGCTGAAAAAGTGAAGAACTCCTCACAAAAACTTCAAACCCTGTGTCTCCTCCGAAAAAAATCGCAGCCACTAGCTC
>NW_019394875.1:0-32308 GCF_000612105.2 Orussus abietinus | reverse complement strand
AAAGTTTCGGACAGTTTGGTCTAATACCCTTAAAAAAAAGTGTTGTATTCGAATCGACTGATTTGAAGGATGTTTCACTTCACCTTAATTAGTTATCCCGACTCGGTCCTCCGGTACCGATATCCAGAGCGTCCGGTACCTCGAAACGTCGACGCCCTGGTGGTGGGCATCATCCTCGAAGAATTCCTTTCCAGGGATTATTGACGGTCCTGTTTCTACCACCCAATTAAAAGATAACTCCTAACTCGATGTCATTCGTTATCGCGTCCTGGTACTCCGGCACACCTACGATCCAATATCCTCGACCTCTGGTATCCCGATAATGCCGATGTCCTAGTGCGGATTCCATCGTCTCCGGGGAGCTCCTTCCTCTCATGGGTCTCGGTAGAGCTTCTAGTCCGCGGGTTCGTCTATCCCGCGACTCCCAGCCACCCTTGAACCCGAACTTCGAAGAGCTCCTCCGCCGTCCTGGGGACCTGGTAACCCTGAGAAAGAGAAGCCGCCTTCGGAACCTCGGTTCTCACGGTCGCGGCCCGAAGGCGACCTAGAAAATCCCCCGGTGGATGGGATCCCTTTCTGGAAATTCTTTTACGCCATGCGGCGACTCGAGTTCCCGGTAAAGCCGGCCGCCTAAATTCCTGGCCGTTCCGTCGAAATTCCTGGACTGGTGTCGTGGGGTCTATCAAAGGGCCCGAGAGTTTCCTCCCACTTTCCGCGTATCCGGGGACGCTATATTATGGGTGTCCCTCTTCTTGGCCACTATCGCCCGGGACGACCGCGGACTCTTCGGAGAACTCCGGATTTCGAGCCCCGTGAAATCGGAAGAAAGAGTCGTTCTCACGACGCGTGAGAACCGACACGCTTCGCAGGCGAATTTGTCTCTCCCAGCTCGCAGAGGAACATGACCGGTTAGGAGAGTTTTCCTCGGTGGGCTCGCTCGATTCCTGGAATCGGGTCCCAGCATCCGGTGGACCTCGACTTAGGAGGCCCCTTCTCACGGCCATCGGGAGAACAAGAGGGCCCAAGAAGTCCTCTCAAAATTCGATATACCCACGTCCCCGGGAATCGTCGGGGACTCTCCGGTACCAGGAATTTCTGGCATCCGGGACGCTTGTCATCTGGCAAACGGTCGGTCGATAAATCCAAAGCCGTAAAAAAGGTTTCCGAGGAACGTCCCCGGCCGTGGGAACGCCGCTCCCGGGACCGGCGATTTCCTTCCCACCAGACCCAGAGGAACATAAGTTCGGAGAAGACCTCTGGAGGAAAGGGCTTCGGAGACCCTGAAGCTTTACCGCGGAAATAGAGCTCACATTAATCACAAGAAGTTACACTTGCTTCTAGGAATATGAACCCTGGAAAATGGACCGGCAATATTCTCGAACAAACAGAACCGATCATTTCATCGGGGCAGAAATTCTATTCATGGTTGCGATATTATCTGCGATATTCTACGCAATAGCAACGACTAATTGTATATCGGTCAGACGTTCGAGGGGCGACGATACTTTTTTTTTTAACTGTCGCTACAAATTCATTCGTTAATTTGAGATGCATTTTCCTAAAGAAATCCCTCTAATGACTGCATTCGACGTAATTGCAAATATTTTCACTGTTGTACGCGGAAATAGAGCTCACATTAATCACAAGATGTTACACTTGCGTCTAGGAATATGAACCCTGGAAAATGGACCGGCGACATTTTCGAACAAACAGAACCGATCATTTCACCGGGGCAGAAATTCTATTCATGGTTGCGATATTATCTGCGATATTCCACGCAATAGCAACGACTAATTGTATATTGGTCAGACGTTCGAGGGGCGACGATATTTTTTTTTTTAACTGTCGCTACGAATTCATTCGTTAATTTAAGAAACATTTTCCTAAAGAAATCCCTCCAATGACTGCATTCGACGTAATTGCAAATATTTTCACTATTGGTGCGATTATTCCTGCAGGAAGAGCTAAACTTCATCAGTATATATTGTCCTCTGCTGAAAGTGCAAATGTCTTCTTTTTTCTGGATACTTCCCCCGGGATTACGCCGGGGGAAGGATTAAATAACCCCGTCGACGATTCTTAGAAAAACTTCGTTTTAACGCTTCGTCTTAACGTTTTAACACTTTAAACTAAATTTAATGAAAATAAAAATTCCAAGAGGTAACATGGTGCTCACTGTTTTATTTTGAAGTACATATCATGACATGTTTGAGTGAATACGATGAGTAAGACATTAATCAGGCTACATCTCGACCGATAACAGGAATGTTGTAAGAAATCGATGATACTGATCTAATCTGTTAATTCGAACGTTTACGTTTCAAATCGAGATCGATGCCACTTCCGTTAGTACAGTGCATAGCAAGCTTACAATTCTTTCATTGGCAAGGACGGTCGGTATTTCTAAATAAAAAAATTTAATTTAATTGTAATTTCTTAACGGAACAATTTTGCACCTGTTTATATGTATTTATTTTTTCCTGTACGTTTCGGCACAGTCTGATCGTTTAGTTTAGAAAGAGTTCGCTAAGGTATCGAGAGCAGCCTTTTCACGGGAAATCAGTTCGCCTCTCCGGCGGTATTATTTCTCGAAATCTGCACGTCCAGGATCCCTGACCACCTCGAGACGTCTGTTCCCCTATTCCGTGTTTACACCTGAATCCTTGCTGATCCTGCCGTCAAAGGAGATCCGCCTTTAGTGGCCTATCGACCGTGAAATTCGGATAGGGGCCTTTCGAAATGCCATCGCGGCTGCCTTGGTGTATCCTAAACAGCTTTTCTAACTCCTCTGGGCTCCTGGATTCCTGACGATTTTACGACACCCTGAGGAAGATACCGAGCGGACAAAAAATCCAGAGCACGCGCGACGTCCCACCATAAATAACTCTCGAATTACCGCCACTCACCGTGACGAAGATTCGAGGAGAAATAAACCCCAAGCCCTAAAATCCCCCGGCCTAAAATTTCGTCGCCATTCCGCCAGAGGGCGCGTCCGTCACTTCGCCTCGGTTCCGACTACCTTTTTCGGGCCCCTGAATTCCTAATCCCTCTGTACATAGAAACGACTTTTTAAATCCAGAACTGCATCCTTCATTGGCCGAATGAGAAGGGAAAATGAACGCATTGGAGGGAAGGTATTAACCTGCGGCTGGAGATCATTTTTTATCGCCATCGCGGCAAAGTCGGGCTCGAATAAGGACGAAATTTTCGTATCCTCATTCCTTTCCCCCTCGTGGGGCCTCCTTTGACATCGCTCCTCTTGTCGGCTGGTTTCCTGATCCCTCGACGCGCCTAAATGGGCTCTGTCAATGCAAAACAAATTGACCGTGAAACCACAAGTAGTCATTTGGCACCCAAGTGCCTATTGGGAGGTTCCCAGAAATTTCCCCTCCCAAAATTTCGAGGGCCCTCACCTCCTGAGGTCTTCTGCAACCCTGGCCCTTATATGCTGGAAAATTGACTTTTAAATGACTGCTCTCGAAAATCGGCCAACTTAATAATGACTGGCTGTCCCGCAGGTCCTGGTGAGGACGTCCTAATGTCGGTTTAAAGGGCGTTAATAACCCCGGCCTCTGAAAAGCAGGTCGATTGACGATAATTAGTTAATCATTCGGAGGACCGGAGGGAGTAGCGTTTACTGATTTATTACGGTACCCATGCCGTGTTAATCATCGCGTCGGTTTTAAGACTCGACCTACGAAATCGGCGGTGCAATAAATCCTTCCCCTTTTCGATGTCTCCTCGGATAAAAGCATAATGGTTCCTCGTTCGTTTCGTTCCTCTTTGCCTCCGAGGAGAAAGGGCAGTGGTCCGCCCTCTGGCTGGACCCTCCTCCGAAAAGCCCTGCCCTCTCCGAGAAGAATTCTCCCCAACCTCCTGAAAAATCCAGAACTTAGAGAATGACAACACAACCCGGCGAAATAACAGCGGTAAACTGTAAAATGTCGAATTATCGAGAAATTTCCTATATATCGCATCCTTTCTGGTGGGCTGGACAACTCAAGTTGTTCGGTAAAGCGACAGAGATTCCACGAGGGACGCGGGGCCTCCAAGATGGCGGCCGCGCAGGAGGCTCGGCCGCCATCTTGGTTTCCGCTCTAAAATGCCGTACTCCCGAGGAATCTCCTTTCTCTCAAGACTGGCGTGGCTGGAGGAACGCCCACTCCTCCTCGAGAACTCCTCCGACTTTCTGCCGGCCTGTTGAAAATGGTACCACCAGTCTGGTCGGGTGGTAACCCTTTCGCCGTTCTGGCGAACGACGCTGCCCGCCGGCCCTGCGGAACCTATTTCGGACCCCCTTCTAGGGAGCGTCCGTTCCAGCGGGAACCAGGGGTCCTAGGACTCCCCGGGAGCACCGGCTCCAGAAATCCCTCCTCTCCTTTCTTCGAGACCGAGGCAACCTCTTAGGAGCCGCGACCTTCTCGTCGAGATGCCCTCCTATCCGCCGGGAGACGAAAATTAACCCGTTCGAGGCGAGGCGACGACTTCTTTACGGCCGCCCCTGGCTTTCGGGCACCTTCTTCGCCGTCCTGCTCCCCTGGCTTGGGGTCTTCGATTAATTCGTGTTTACAATGTTCTTCACGCCTCGAAACGAGCCCTAACGACCCCCTATTAACCGCGACCGACAGCCGCGACAATGGCCGCCTTCTGGTCTCGATTTATGGACTCCGCCGCGTCGCCGGAATTCTTCGCCCCTGCCTTTTCTCGGACCACTCGTCCACCTGCTTCGTCTACCTGCTGCCCTGGTCAGATGAGGATATGAAATTTCCGTTGACATATTTCCGAATCGAGATCTCTGCCCGGGGATTGGCCCACTCGGGTCTCGCATTCTTTCCGTCAGCACTTATCATTATAAGTCAATTGAAATACTCTTCTGCCGAAAGGACACTTTCAGCGACCACTCTGAAAATCCCTGTTTTCGTATTCCTCAGATTTCTACCGGATCCTAATTTAAATTGTCATGTAACGATAGACTCGTTCTATGTCTATCCGTTATATTTTTCTTTTCTTTATTTATAAATTATTAGGATAAGAAATCCGCAATGAAGGATGAAATACATTTTTGCCAATAAAATACCTATTTTAAATTGACCCGCTATGCGCTGGAGCGAATTATGGACTCGGTTTAGGAATCATTCTTTTCTTTTTTTATAAATGAATATTATCACCTCTCGCCCGGCCGTGACCGTTGGCTGATTTAAAATCATGTCGTTGTTTTTTTTCTTCCGTGATTACGGTGTTGTGAAACGGACATTCTACGTGTATCAAAATATTTATAAAACTTTTCTCCAAAGTAGGTCCATCGAATCATTTGAAACTTCAGCACGTGGTTATGGAGGCCCTATGAAAGAACGTGATGCTCGTGAAATTTAATTTAAAAAAGTCATATTAATTCCAGACTAGAACCAAGAACATATTGTCTTGAAGAATGAAATTTCAGGATCAGCGCGCTCTTCCTTAGGGCTTTCATAATCACGCGCCGAAGTATGAAATAATTCGGTGCATCCAGTTTTGAGGAAAGTTTTAAAAATATTTTGACGATTTAATATATGTAAATAGAATGACACTTTAAGGGCGCCATATTGAAAAATGTATGGAATGTTGTACACGGCGCGAGAGGACCAAGGGCTGCGTCGGGCCCCGGATTTTCGGGAGCCTTCTCGAGGGTCCTAGATTCCTGGTAGGAAATCTCGGCCTAATTCGAAATGACAACGCCCTTTGTGTCAGGCGTGGATGAATTCCACTCGAGCAGGACGATTGTTAATACGTGCCAAATGGACGTATCAAAAGGAACCCACTTCGACGCGTCACGCCTTGACAGCCATGGTTCCTCTCGACTCCTGCTCGCTCATGGTCTTCTGGTATTCAGAGGGCAAGAAACATCCGTTGAAAAATCTCCAAAACGTTCCGTGTACTTCTTTCCCACCCCTTCCCCCGTCAAGATGGAGATCCCCTAGCGAGCCCCAATTTGACGGCTAGTTATAAAATTCTAAGGACGAGGTCGTGCTCCAGCCGTGTTATGCTATCCTAGGAGAACTGTTTACCAAAACCATTTCTTGACAATGGACTCGACGGGCCGGAAAACCGCAAAAGGGGCGAAGGAACCATTTCGGGAAACTCCCCTCCGTTCCTCCTTCGCTCCCCTACTTCGGCTCGCTTCGGCCTTCTTCGGCTCGCTTCGGCTCGCGGGCGGCCCCCACTCCTCGAATTCCTGGCCTCCTGGTCCGAGAGAACGGCAAAGTAGTGAGACTTTCTTGGACCTTTCAGTCCAACACGTGCAACGGGAATTTTTTGTCCTCTCGCGAGGCGCAAACCTGTTACCGCAGGTGCCAAAGCGCACTTATGGCTGCCGATTTTACCAGAGGTTGTTAGTACGATCTCGATGCGTCGATCCTTCTCTTCACCCCCGACTGCGCCAAGAAGCTGCTCGGATAACCTCAAAACGCCCACATGGTTTGCGATTTACAGGTAAATTAGGCTATTTTTAATCTCCTTCCCCGATTGATTTCTTCTGACGGGTTGACAAAGATTTCTTGATACAAGGGGAGGTGGGTACACTCGAATATTCGGATCATCGGGGAGATAATGACGGGACGATACAACGGGAGGTTTAACCATGAATTATTTTCTTTTTCGGGTCCTGGTGGAGGTCCTTCTCCTGAAATGGATGCTACCTCCTGCTTGATCTTGCGACCTTAATATATCAGTTTACAGATAATACTTCTTCACAATGGACAGTCATGCGACTCTGTGACAGGAGCACGGTGACATTTCTATTTGGGGCGATATAAAAATCGTAAGCGTGCGATTAATGCGTATTCCCTTTTGTGGGTTATTTGCGATATTCCTATAGGTAAAGACAGAAAAATGTATAACTATTTGTTTGGACTCAACGACCGAAATAAATGCTTTTAAGGCGCGTCGGGAGCGTCCTCGCTTATGCCTTGAGGTTCCTGGGTGGATATTTCAAGATTATCGGGGAAGATATCGAATTAAGAAACGTTGATAATGCGATAACCTTCGAAGGGCTTTGGGTTTGACAACTTCGGCACAAGTTATGTCTGCCTGGGAGTCGTGTTTACAGTAGTGATTTTTCTGAATGGACGTAACGGTTCCCTTAACGACCTTCCCTAAGGCGACCTTTGAGAATTGCCTTTCCATTGCTTGCAATTCGCTTCAGCGGTAGTTTGTCAGATAAACAGCAATCTCGTATTCCTGTTATACAGGGTAATCCATAAGTCGCTTGACCATTTAAAAATTTTTATTCGAGGAGCTGTTCACTCGGAACAAACAATTTCCTTCGAGAATCGATTGCCTTTTAATTTCATATGATAATTAACAATGCAACTCAATAACAAGTGCCTCGAAATTGTGACAATGTCTCGGTGATTTTCAACGATTTCAATGATTTCTGCTTGGGAGCATTAAAATTCATGATTTCCTGAGTAAATCCTGCTCACAGCTGCATTTTCACTCCGATTGAATGATCATAATAAATCTCCAGGAACTTGAAAATCTGTGAAAAAAAGAATGTGAAAATTGATGCCAAGAAATAATGCAATTTTTGAATGGTAAAGCGATCTACGGGCCACTCTGTACATATCAGGGTGTTTCTTAAAAGGAGAGGGCCACTTCCAAAAAGGTCCTGCTCGCCTGGGAAAGTTGTTTACGAAAGTCATTTCGATGAATGGAAAAGTTAAGTAGCCGTGAAATTGAATCCTGAGAAGGGCCCCCCTGCCTTCGCTTTTGGGCCACTTCAAAGACGAGGGAAGCAGAAAACTCGAAATTCCGAGTGAACAGGGAAAACGAGGAGCTTCCACTCGCTTGATGTTGCCCTGGGAATTAGCCTATCGATGTCAAAGATAATCCCCAGTAAATCGGAGATCAACGGATTAGACCGGTTACTTATCCATTTACCTGCTCTACCGTGTCCTGGCCGACCTCATACCTGGACACGGAATTTGAAACGGGACTGCAGGAAAATCCAACTCTCTGCCGGCATAATATCCTGCTACAGAAATAGAGCACTCCTCAAAATCCTAACCCCTTTAGATCCCCATCACGTCCCAAATAATTAGATCGGTGGAATGAAAAAAAAAAAATCCACCCGTGCCCCGTTAACCCCAGGAGGGAAACTTCCACACAACTGATGTTTCCCTGAGAATTTCCATATCGATTTCAGCTATAATCCCTAGGTGATTCCAACCTGCCGGCGAGCCGTTTAGTCACGCCAATCCCCTGTTTACCTGAGTCGCACCTGTTTCAACACCTGCCCACTCGGTCCCGGAAATTCTCCTCCCCCGGCATGCTGCCCTGTTATGGAAATGGAACAATTTTCTTTTTTTATTTTTTCTCTTCTAACCGGGATTACCCCGAGACGTTGCACAATTACGAAAGCTTTAAATGGAGAGTTCGAGCGTCCCCTGAGAACATTGAAATTCCTCAAAGCCGACGAAGTGGCGAGCTACCGTCCACTTGATGTTTCCCTGAGAATTAGCCTATCGATTTCAGCCATAATCCCCAGTAAATCCTGACCTAGTAGATGTCTGACGGGAACGACGCCCTAGGTGCGTCCGTCTACCTGGCCCTTTCGAGTCACCTGCAGCTATTGGCTAGAGACGAAACCCCTGCGCCGAAATTACCTCCTGGTATCCTGCTACCAAACTGGAGCAGTCGCCTTGATCCTTCAACCCTTTACCCACCTGTCGAGGTCTATCAGGTGTCCTAGCTCTGAAATGATGCGAGACGATTTACGAAAATCCCCCCGCCCTCTAATGTCACTTTGAGAATTAGGCCGCTTTCAATTAAACTCCATATACAGGAGATTACGGTGGAGGGTAAGGAATTAATTTTTTCTGAATTCTGGTAAATAGTCATTTCGATCTATCCCCCTATCTGGCAAGTCTTGTCCGCGTGACACCTTCTCCTCCCTATACGTCCCTGCTGGAAATATTCCCCGTAGATGCCCCATGGATCCCACGTTCTCACAGGGGAACCACGTCCTCGGATACGGCAGGACTTTTTCCGCCGACAACTGGTCGTGAAGGATGCCTGGGATGTGGCGGTCCTCCTTTTTCCCCGCCATTGCTCCTCGAGGGAGATTAGATCCCGGGTCCTGGGTCCCGGAGGAGCGCCAAACGCATTCCTCGTAAGGAGTCATAAAGCCTCGACAGCTGGCTCGCACATTTGACCCAACCGTGAGGTCGTGAAAGGTCGCCGATCCGCGCGACCTTGACTCCGAGGCGCGCGTTCGGGTCGGCGGGTCAGGGGTCAGCGACCTTGACCCTTTGCTCAGGTCGATTACCCAATGTTTTTTCAAATGGAATTTACTACGGCATTTATGGTAGTTATGCTAGCACGTTCGCTTATCCATTCAAGAGGCCCCTTATCAACCATGACAAAAAAAAATGTGATTGTACCAAAGAAATATTATGTTAATTCAAAGTATACCCAAGTAACCTGCAATAAATTAAATGCAACATTCCCTCGGAATAACGACAACTTATTGCAGCTTATTAGTAAAAATAATGAGGATACGGGATAAAATTAAATAAGGGCAAGCGAGGACGTCGTGGAAGAATAACGAAGAATTATTAATATCTAATGATTCCCTTAGGATTTTTATTTCGTGGCGGTCAGGCGGCAACATTTATCGAGGGGATCAGGATTGAAAATTAACATGTCTTCCCAGAAGGGAGAGAATCCTTCCTCGGACTCGTGAGAATGACCTCGCGAGGTCGAGTCGCAATGGAATTCCCTGCAATAAATAATTCTGCGCGCGCATCGGTAATGCACGTGCATGGGAGGTGCGCGTCGTCCTTCTCCGCCGGTCGCAGCCTCGCTGACCTTGAGGCGATACCAACGACCTTTGCCGCGATTCCCAAGGCGGTCGGCTCCCCCTCCGGCGAGATGCATCGGAGGATGCACCTGCGAAACCGGTTCTCCCACGTACGGCAACCGTGACCGATGGGTTTACGAGAATGAAAGCCGCTTACTATGGCGGCGCCGTTTCCTCCTACGGTCATTCTTACATTTTTCCGGGATACTTGGGTATTACGAAAATACATTTCCAATGGATAAATGCACCTGGGGGGTCTTAGTTCGGTCTAGGAAATCTATATCGGAGGGGGATATATGTACCCAAGATGTATCTAGTAGAGACGGCTGGCCGCGGACGGGTCTCTCCCGAAGGAACGCTCCTCGGCCTCGAGAATCCCGGGGATAGCTTCTTGCCCTGTCCTGCACTCCTGCTATCAGAAGCGCCACGCGCCTTCGCCGTTTTCCCACGCGCCCTCGCTCGGTTCTCACGCGCATCCGCGTCGGGACGTCCACCTCCTCTCCGTCCTCCAGGCCAGCCAAGCCTGATCCCGCGTCCCGGTCGGGATAGAAAGAGAGCCGAAGAAAGGACAGGCGTTGCCAGATTGGGGATTTTACGGGCCGTGAGAACCTGGAATCCAGGTTGTCGCGCAAAGAAAATTAACAGGCCTCATTGGAATATTTCTGCGATCTAGACGTTTCAGCCATGTTGACTTTACTTTGTAGCACTTAAAAAAAAAAAAAGCAGAGATATGGAAATTCCGAAATCGCGGAAATTTGGATTTTGTCGACCCTAATGGGTTCTCTGACGTCAGATACATTCAGAGCCTCCCAGAACCTGGAAAACGTGAAAATGGCGATTTCGGAATTCGTTTATTTTTATTTTTTTCCTAACAGCTCTGGTTTTTGTAAAAATGAAACAATGCCACAAACAAAACTCAACGTGGCACAAACGTCTACTGATCACCCAGGGAGTTAATTCTGGATGGAACCAGAGACAAGATCATTTTGGTGGGACGGGTAAATTCGAAGCGATCAGCAGGTGGATGCGACACCCTTAACCCCATTTAACCCCAATATACGCATAATGCTTAAGAATTTATATTTCTATTCTACATGCCTGGGTGTATATATGTCATCCACATTTTTGTACGTACATATGTTATTACTAGAAAAAAAAAAAAAAATTCTGGCGAACCGCTCCCAGTGCGCGGAGTCGCCGGGGGCGGCACCACCTCCTCGCAAGAGGGCCGACCAGGAGGCCGCACGGCCACTTCTTGGAGGGACATGGGGTCCTGACCATCCAGGGTTTCGGTTTCTCGCGTTCCCGGAGACGCTCCCACGGTTGGATCCCGTGGGAACGATTTAATTGGTTGGGAATCTGAGCTCGTCCCGCCGAGGCGCCGCGCGGACTCTCTCTCTCTCTCTCTCTCTTCCTCTCTCCTTCTCTCCGCGTTTCTCCCGCGGTGTCCGGCGCAGCGTCCTCGGCTCTCTCGCTCGCGCCCCTTCACCTCCACCTTCACCTTCGTCGTTTAACCCCCGACTCGCGAGATCCTCCCTCCTCGGGACCCCCTGTATCGAATTTAATTCCCCCATAAAGTTGACCCTTATCACGATCGAGCCCTGCGATCAGGGCCGGTGCCACTAATTGGACGCCTACGAAGGACGCCGGGACGCCTGGCCCTGGGAACCTTGTCGTCGTCCTCGAACCAGGACCTCACTCCTTTGCATCCCAAGATAAGGATGCGCCTCTATCCCTTGGAGCCAAAGCGGAGACTTGAACAAGTCATAGCAGGGGCGGAAATGTATTTTTTTATGGGGGTTATAACTTCCTCCCGGGGGTGGTTTTGGTACCCTCGATCTTACAAGGGTGCTCCGGAAACACCGAGTGGATATTAAGTACCGAGGAAATTCCGACGGTCCCCCTATACCAGGATTTTCATCCAAAACCACTATCATAACCTCAAATAATTCCTAGACGTTGCCTTGACGAAAGAAAAATTAATATTTAAAACACATGTCCTATTATCGAAATATGGACTATTCGATCTTGAGCCGCTTGTTTTTTTTTCTCATTTTTTTTTCAAGCCACTACAATTTATTAAAAAATACCTCTGGTATTAATAGCGGTACGATGATAAGGTGCTGCATTCAATCTCGCCGGAGATGTCGAATAAGAATTAAAGAGCTCACGTGGGGCTGCAGAGGGTTAGAATGACGTACATGTAAGAGTGTGTAGGAAAAACATATTTATTTGATGACGGAGCGTCGAATCTTAAACGGCCCCTTAATCTGGCCAACCTAATCTTTCATCTGCGAGGGGTCCTTAAGTGGCCGCGTTTTCGGGAAAAGTAGGAGTCGTTCCCACGAAATGCAAGAATCCGCCGGATACTCCTGGAGTCTTCCCACAGGAGCCCTGGGAGCGCCTCGGAGCGTGGGATAACCTCGTCCCTGGGGACAGGGACTGATCTCGTTCGGTAGTAGGCGACCAGCCGGACGAAAGAGTTAGATCCCGACCGGCCTCGCGTTTTTCCATGGCCGAGCTTCCAGAGCTTCCCACGGGACGTGGGACTCGCCCGCTCCTCTCCTCGCGATCGTGAGAATCTTCTCAGCTTCAGGGGAAACGGATTCCCAGATCGACTAGGAGACCAGAGGGCAGCAGGTGGTTCGGGATACGCGTACCACCCCTCGCTCGCTTTCTCCTCGAGACAGCGGAATCGACGCCACCCTCGACACCAGAAAAAAAAAAACATAAGAAATATTCCGAGGTCCCCTAATCGAAATTTCGACCCACCTTCGTATGAACCCCTACGAGAAATATCAATGTCTCTCTTGGAAAAATTTATTCATATTTATTTTTCTCCCCGAATATTTTCCGATACTGTGTATGTAGGAATATGGTACAGGGCCAGATTGAATACGATAAGTGTCTCAGTTTCTGTTTAAGGGGTGAAACCCTTAGAGGGACATACGTTAACCTCGCGGGACAACCCTTACCTGTCGCATCCAATTTATGGGAGTTTATTTTAATCGAATGATTATTCTCTGAATTAACTAGTTTAAATTATCATGTTACTATAGGCTCGTTCTATGTTTCTCTTTTTTCGCTTTATTAATTATTAGGATATGATATACGCAACGGGGGATGAAATACATTTTTGCCGACATAATAAATACTTAAATTGACCCACTATGGGTTGGAGGGAATTATTGTATCAAAACGTCGGAATATTTATAAAACTTTTCTCCAAACTGGGTGCACCAAATCATTTGAAACTTCCGCACGTGACTGTGGAGGCCCTAGGAAAGAACCTGATGCTCGTGAAATAGAATTAAGAGAAAAAAAATGTATTTATTGCAGACTAGAACCAAGAACATATTTTCTTGAAGAATGAAATTTCACGACCAATGCGCTCTTCCTTAGGGCCTTCATAATCACGCGCCGAAGTATGAAAAAATTCAGTACGCCCAGTTTTGAGAAAGGTTTTATAAATATTCCGACGATTTGATATATGTAAAATGTCACTATTGAAGATTGTAATGAAATGTTAAAGACGGCGCGTTTTTAATCAAATAAAATTAATACAAAAAAAATAAGAAGAAGCGATTAAGAAAAAAAATCATTTTAAGAAAATAATTTCTTTGGTACTATTTATCCAGTTCTAGGGACATTTATTTGTCTCGGGGTAAGGATCGAAATCTCGACTCGGGTTAATTCAGTAATTGGGTCTGCAGTTCGTGGTTACGATGCGAGGCGCAGGAGTGAATGCGGAATTAATTGCGGAGGGGTCCAAACTCTGTGGGAAAGCGATTCGAGATGCGAGGAGGCCCAGGATCCGTGAGATGTCAAGCTTCGCGATTTCTCACGATCCTTCCCGAAACGATCGCGACGTCCTTTCTCACAGGCCAGGGGCTAGTCCTGCCGAGAGCGATGCACGCGCGTTCGCCCGCGACAACGGGCGATGTCTATCGCGTCGTTTTATTACCATATCTGGCCACGGCGGCGCCTTTGTGGCGCGCGTGACGGAACGGCCACGAGAGACGATAAGGATTTCCGAATGAACTCACGTCCGCCTGCCTCCCGATTTTTCGCGGGCTCCCCGGGGAGATTCGACGACCGCCACCTCGATATAGGTGCCTGATATCGGAGACGTAGAAATTCGGCCCCAAGTTCAAGATCTTCTCACGGTCCCCACCCGAAACCAGCCGCGCTGCTTCTCCCAAGAAAACCCATGGGAAAGTGAAGGCTAGACCATTTCCCATAAACGTCGGCCGCCTCGTCTCGGCTTTTTATATTTTTTCTTTTTTTTTTTCTTTTTTTTTTATGAGAAGAGCTATGAAAGGTCGGCTGAACTTGGACTTATCGATTGATTAAGGTGAAGGGAAACATCCTTCAAATCAGTCGATTCGAATACAACACTTTTTTTTAAGGGTATTAGGCCAAACTGTCCAAAACTTTGACACATCACTCCTGATCAGCTAAGAATTGTCCTGACACATTAAAAATTTGGATCTTTCAAACAAATTTTTTAATTCGGTCCAGACCAGAACCAAAATGGCGTCGAGCTCTCATATTTTGATCAATATACAATTATCGAAGGCTCTGATATGAGAATCGAAAGGGTCAGGGTAATTTTACGAGAATTTAGAACACTCTGGTAATCGATAAACTCGCATTTGAACGGGATAAAGGCAAAAAAAGTGTTGTATGCGCTTCTTTGCTAAAACGATGGTCGAGGTCTCGGAGTGAAAATTTAATTGACCTGGAAATCACAGATGGCGCAGGGAGTCCCTCCGCAGTCAATTAGGGCCCAGAAGGCATGAATCCAGAGGATTTCTGGAGTTTTACTTCGATTTCTTCATAATTATTGTACGAAAACGACAGGTGGAATATGCCATTTGGTACAATACACAATATAATTCGACACAGCTGTCAATATAAAAACGAACGTCGGCAACGTAGGCATTTAGAAAAATCGTCTTTATCGACGTTGATCAAGTTCCTCGACGTGTTTCACTTCACCTTAAGCATGGGAATGCGTGAGAAAATTCCTGTCCTCGACTCCATCCAGACGCGAACCGATTCTCTTGTGTTGCCGATATTTAAACCGAGATTAAAATAAGCCATACTGTTGACAAACTCCCGAGGGCATTTCATGATACAACTGCTGAGTGGAATTAATAACTGCCATTAACTCGGAAGATTCACGTAGTTCCTTTATTGATATACGTACTTTCTTTGATATGTTTTATACGACCCAATTATTAATTGTATATACAACGTTGGGCCGTTGTCTCGTTACCACGGCTTCTTGCAGGAATAGCAGGAGGTTAACAATGTTTTTCTATCTCTTGGAATAATCGTGGAGGTCTTTTTTTCTTTTTTCCCCCGTAGGGAGGCGCTCGACGGTCGATTATTCCTAATAATCGGTTTCGGCCGCAGAACTGCCCCATTCGAATTCACGTAACGTGCTTTAACGTCGAGCCGGACATTCGTTGCCTGGGAATCGTCAATGTTTCCCATACCCAGAGCTGCGCATTCCCGTTTCCCACCGTAACGCGGTGTGAAGCCGCCCTTCCCAAACCGACCTCGTGAGAGAGTCGCCCGAGCGGACTCATTTCATACGCGAAGCCCGACGGAGACGCGCGTTTAACACATTCGCGACCGCTGACGTGAATTCACGTCTTTTCAATTTCTACCCCTGTTTGCCGCTGACGTGAATTCACGTCCATAATCGATACACGATAGAAATTTGCGGCAACCAGTTTAAGAATTTCATTATTTTCCCCGGTACTCGGTATTTGATACGGAAAAAATTTGCCGGTCGTGTTAATTGTGCCCGTAATTATGAAAGTGGTCTAAGTCAAAATTAAAAAAGAAAATGAGTTTATCAGTTATTTCACGCCATATTATTTCAAACGAAATTAATTCAATGTAATTTCGAAACAAAAAATATACGACTAGACCACTTTCATAATTATGGGCACAATTGTCGGACAAAAAAGAATACCCATTCCAGAGGGCTTCAATAAGTCTCGAAGCTTGATATCAGAGAAAAATGATTTCTTAACTCGAAGGATTATTATTATACTCAAAGAACCGTCGGATGATAAATTGAACCCAACGTTACTTCGGAGCGATGACAATTCATTTGAGCTCGTTCGATCGAAATACATTTGTTTGGTTGAATTAATTTTTCTTCTCTTTTTTTTTTCTCTCGGCCTGAAATATCGAACGTAAACGGACACTTTTTATACGAGATACGAGAAAGCATTTTACGTTTCGAAGCGGGTCTTTTTTGTTACGTGTAAATCTTACACCGCCTATCGGGCCACTGGAAGTTTTACTCCAATATTGACAGCGGTTACCCCTTTAGTTCCTATTTGTGCCTGCAGGCGCTTTAAATATTTACTTGCAATGTACCGTTGGCGCCTGTAGACGCTTTGAAAATGTACTGGCCATGTACGTACTGTTCACGCCTACAGGCGCTTTGAACATTTTCCGGGGATATGCTAATGGTGCCTATCGGCACTTGGTAATTACAATCGTCACCGATATAGTTACCGCGTAACGACAAATAGAAAAAGAATTCCTTTTGACGAGAAGTCATTCACAGAGTAGATTGCGGTACAGCTGTGTATTACAATGTATAGAAAGGTTTAAGACCCCCTCCTGTTGACGCTTAAAAGGAAGTCTAGGAAAATTTGACCCTCGATGATTCTTTCCCCGACATAGCGACGTTGCTGACAGACACGTCGACGTCGGCATGACGGACCAATCAATCATTTTGTCGATGAATGTGCGTTTGGCGGTACTAGGAGAACAAGAAGACCAGAGGTCTTCCTAAACACAGGTCGATAGTGTGCCGCGTCTACGCGGCGGAACTCCGTGCGTGGAAACCTAACCTCTTAACTCGCGCGGAACGAATCGTCATCTTTGGTCCACCTCGTGTCGTCTTCCCATTTTCGTGGATCGCTTAACCCTTTTCCTAATATATAATTTAATACATAATCGCGGGACAAGCAATAAACCTTCCAGTAAAATGACATTGTCTCTGTAATATCACATTATGAGGTGGGCAAAAATCAATGTAAATTATTCTACAGGGTATACCACGTGCCGCGAAACTTTTCGATAGATCGAGTTCCTTTCTGTTAATTGTTATAAATTTGCTCGCAAATCTCTGAAACACAATCTATGGATTGATGGACGCATTCCCACGTTTCTTGGCAAGAGATGATCTCGTCGATAATTCGAGCATCGTTGTTTAAGTAAAGGCCACGCGTGTAATCCATATGGGCGATGTCTGGTATTTGTCGCGAAGCTCATGCGTGCTAATGTGCTTCCCAGACGACTGACGATGGAATGTAAATGGCGTCTGGTTAACTGGGTCATCGGCGTGAGAACTCGTAAACGGTCGGAATATGGAAAGAAAAAATATCGATATAGAGGGATATGCAATGAAGAAGAGGATTGAAAATAGAATGAGATAATTAATACGCTGGTTGAAGATGGTGAAACGAGGCCTCGAGGGAGAGGCGTCGAGGAATAGAGGACCACCTCAAGATTAGGCAACTTTCGTCCTCCAACTTCTCCTCTCCTGATCCAATTTAACCGAATGCGCCACTTGTCGGGCGGCCAAACTCGGCCTTAATCTACTTTCGGGGTTCGGCACCTCCTTCGGGCCCATGCTACCCTGGGGGTTTACTTATTAATTTAGATTATGTCCCGCAAGAGCTAATTGCCCCAAAACGGAGGGGCCTGATGGCTCCCGTAGTCCGAAAACAGGGGACCTAGTTTCGGAGCCTTCCTCGACTACCCATGATCAAATCATCATCCCAAGTCATTTCGATTTATAATCACCACCTGCGACCTCAAACAACGAAATTTCCTCGCGACCTCGAGACTCGTCTCGACATATCCCTCCGATAGAAAATAATTTTCCACTTCCGATATCGTTCCTCAAAGATTGCATGTGTCATCTTTTCGATTGCTGCCACCTATGTGTATGTATGCAACACCTAGAAGTACGTGTACAAGGTAGTTGGCTTTTTTATTATATTACATTTTAGATTTGCAGAGGAATTTGACTCGAGGTAGGGGAAGGAGCGTAATAGGAGTCGTGGGGTGGTCCGATAATTCTGGGGAGAGTTTGTGAAAATCAGACGTTCTATGGGAGCAAAAATCCGAGATCGGACATTCGGCCACTTGGGGCCGCCCCACCCGGCTGGCCAGGTTCACGGCCGGCCACACCCAGCTGCCTCCTGCTCTCCTAGTAAAGTGATACAGTTTATTGGACTTCTTCAGATCGGAATGCGACGTCAATGACACTTGTCGCATGGAAGCACCCCACGTGGGGCCGCGACGCGTGCCCGAGACGGTCGCGGCGCCCGTGGCGCGCCGGCACGCGACCGTCGCGGCCGCCGGCCGGCGGGCGACTGACGACCGCGCAGCCACCCCCTCGATTTTTATACCTCTCTGGTAGACCGACTATGTTCGGCTAGCAAGTGCCAGGTGCAGGAAACTGCCCTGGAGACCTTCACGCCGCATCGACAGGTGCAGACCTCCGCCTTGACCGGTTTTGCGTCCGAATCGAGGTCGCCGGGTTTACGATATCAAACAACGGCAATCGAGGTACAAATAGTCTCAAACTAGAAATATCAACGATTTCCAATATTCAAGTTCGATGACCCAGGTCTAAATCTATCATAGTCGTGGTTCCGTGTCGGTGTTCGAACGCTTGTAAAATCGTGGTTATGGGACATGTCCTCGTGTGGAAGGAAATTTGATACGGATGCAGGGAGTGCAGGGCGAAAACGAAAAGCGATTAAAACGTGGCCTAAAACCTCCAGCGGCGAGCGCACCGCTATTTCCTCCTGGCAGCCTGGTAGACCTGTCAGGCAGGCCCATTTTTTCTCGGGGCTCCTAAAATTATTATCTGACCGTAACAATGGTCAAGCCTGACGGACCAGGCACCTGTTCGGGCCTGTTACTTTCCTATTACCGAGTGGCATTTAACTGGCCCGTGGCGACCCACCAAGGACCACTGGGCCCTCGACATTTCGGTAGTTGCTGCCCACTCCTGATCACCTAGTAGAAAAGTAGCCGGGCTATCGATTTTTTCTAATCGAGATCCTCGGATCTCCGAAACCTCGACCTCCAGTCGTACCATGTCGGCCTGATGCTCCTCCTCGATCGATTTACATATCTGGAGCAAGAAGTGCGATTCCCAACCTAGAAACCCAGAAACTCATCCAACCGTTGTCGACATTTCGGGAAATTTACAGCTCCTTAAATTCTTATTTTAACGGGTTAAATTACCGGCCCAATTGTATTTCCGTGGGGCATCATCGAGTATCTAATTACGAGTGAATTTATTAACTAGACTCCGAGGGAAAATCTTTCGGCAAAATATCTTTCGTGAATCTGGAGATGTCAATTCTTGAGGTTCCTCCCTTCTTCTCTAAGCACCGACTTCATGTCTGCCGCTACCTCGAAGGGCGAGAATGGCCCTAAACCGCCTCTCGGCTGGTCATGCTCGCCTGCTCTCAAAACCAACCAAATTTAGTCCCTACAAAGGGCAAGGGCAGCACTCGGGAAGACAGTGTGGCGAGTGGGGAGTCCAGTGCCGTGCTCGTGGTATCGGCCAAGCCGACTGACCACTGGTCACTCGGGGACCATCCGGTCCTCATGGTCGCCTGGTCATTGGTCAAACGAATGCATTCGACAAACAACGAACCGACGAAAGCACCCTTGGAACGTGACAATCCGAATCACCTCTTGGCCAAGCCTCAATCTTGGGCTTCGCATCTATTTGGCTGGTCTTGCGACACTGAGGCCATATTTTTGAAATTTATTTTCAATTATTGAATACCCTCCATCTCTATCCATGATCTGTGCTCATATATAGGACGGCTTCTCCATATCGCCCAAGTTATAAAATTCTACCCTGAATAAAAAATTTCATTGAACCCTTGAATGGCACCGAGGAAATATTTTGTCAATTCAAATAATAATTATTTGACTGAAATGAAATCGAATAGGTTGGATGCGACGTTTCTTGAAAATTGGGACAACCTTTTTGAGACTAATTCTTTGAATTAAATATATATTTCTTTGTATAATGAATTTCATTTTCCTCGGTGTAGAAACGAAAATATAAAATACGAAGGACCTTCTAACCAACCCGACACGATTGTCTTGTATGATTAAGGCGTGTTGGTCTTGCCAAATTTGTACATTTGAAATTTCTCAGCCGATCGTTTAATTCATTTATGCATTTCACAGGCCATCAGCTGACGGTGTTCAACAGTCAGTCGACCATCCATGTCGGAGGTCGGTGGAACCGCAGCAAGGAGAGGGTCGAGAGGCCATTTCTTGGTATCATTTCGGGATTGGTGGTCAACGGTGCACGGATTTTGGAGTTGGCAGCTGCCAAAGATGGCAGGGTCACTACCAGGGGAGATGTCCAACTTTTACCGGCAGGCAGCCTCCTGGACAGGGCCGCTCCGTTGCAAAGAATGCAGCAGGTAAATTCGGCAGTACTTTAAAACACCATATCGTTATGAATATTAATTCTCCGGTTCATTCGATCAGGATCGACGTTAAAGTACTCGACGCCCTTATGCATGAATTTATATTGCTCTTAAAACACAATTATTATCAATACAATGTAGAACGAAGTTTGCGCTTTAATTTAAAATACGCACATGACGCTGACACAATGGAAAAGTGACTTTATTCCAATACAAGGCGTCAGCTTTTAAACGGTAAAAATCGTTATCAATTTTTGGACGATCTGGTAATTAAATGATATACGCAGTAAGAGGAATGAATATTTTTTCAGTAATTTTCTCAACTTCGTTCGACTAAAGCCAGTCTTTTTACTGCAGACTCCCGCCTCCGGATTCCCTGGGGTCATGGACGATCTAATATTTTCCGGGGCCGGAAGCGGATGTGCCGGCGACGACGAAGACGAATGCACGCCCATCTACGAATCTGGTTCCGGTAAGTGTAAGTAAAGTTTCGAAAAGGGGTAAATCGATCCTTCTGCGCGCTCTCGTACGGAAGGATTTATCAGTGGTGCACGATTTCATTATTCTCCCGTATCATGTACATACAAATTTCCAAGACAAAGAGTCACCCCAATTACCTTGACGCGTGTCTAACGAAGGGTAAGTATACCAATCTCGAAACTATTCGGAACTAACGCGTAGAATTCACGAAATTGAGACTGCGACTTTTTCAAAATTCACATTTCGAAAAAAGGACGTGGCAGAAAATTGGAGATCAAGGTGCCCTACAAATAAGTCCCGAGCAACTTTTTGATAAAATATACCGTTTCCGAGTTATTCGGAAAAGTAGACTTTCTCGCAAGTGGTATCGCTAGGTGCAGTCGATATATAAGAGCAGAGCCCAGAACGTACAGCGTGTAGTATGAAAGGAGAGACGTTTAGCACTCCCCTAGACAAGGATGGACACATATAATTGGTAAGGCACTTGTCGTCATTTGACGGCACTTACCACATTTTTTATCAATATTTATAACCGTTTATAATTAATCACCACTATAAGAATTATGGTACTTTACGATGACTTTATGCAAACTTGCGTCACCTAACCTAATGACGATTCCTCGATGAGAAAGGTGCCTGGTACCTTCATAACGAGCAATTTTTGGATTTATTAATTTTTAGGTAGTCTTGTCAATGCATCAGGATGCGATTCCTCTCGCGCGTACGTCAGGACTCTCTCCCGATTCTATCCCGCCTATCCGGGAGGCATGCGCGTGCCACCTTTTCGTTCTCATGTTCGCCCGGTTGAATGTTCGATTCATTTGCATATTTAGAATACCGTCGGAGATAGACACTTCCGTTCCCCAGGCGCGTAGGCTCCCGTCCTTACCTTCTCCACCGGATGAGCTCCCATTAAAAAGTCTCCGTCCGACTAAAAACTGAATAGATAATCGCGTGTGTCACGCGTGAACGAGGACCTTCCGTCCTCTGTCAATCTAATAAAAATCTGCTCCCCGCATCCCAACGATTAAAACCGATCATTTCACATTACCCCATATCGAAGAGTATACGACCACGTGCTTTTGTTAGGGATTGCTAAAATGGAAATAAAATTCCCTAGACGTGAAGAAATAACGGATTAAAAATAAAATCCGTGAAGAATTTTATCGACCGCGTTCTGAATCTTCCGTGGTCCTTTTTCGGGTTCATAAATCCTGTATTCTCGACCCCCTGCAGACATTGACGAACCTATTCATATCCTGGAACGTTTCCCTTGGTAACCTGACATTTCGTTCGCAGATGATCTGATTACGCCAGTGTACGTGGCGCCTACGAGGTCGCCGACGACGCCGAAACCGAAAATCCATAAGGAGAATATCCAGGAGAGGCCCTCCTGCGACGACGAGGAGGACTGCGAGGAAGGCTCCGGGGATCCCGGGACGACCGAGGAAATCTTCGTGACGTCGCCGACAGGCACGTATATCCAGGAATTGGCAGAAAATTTCGGGCCGAACGCATCCAGCGCAGCCGGTATTGATCCTATCCTTGCCACGTGCACCTACTGCATGCACCACTTCAATGACTCCTGCATACCCGAGGCGCGATTGCACTAGATTATTCTAGACGATACGATGACCCGGATCGGACGTGACCGACCCCGTAGTATTTAAAAATAGAACACCGAAAATATGGGGAATCGATTTTAGCATCTAGGGGTGGATACGAAGGGGCATGTATAGCGCTGCCTCGGGGGGGTGTTTCGGACAAAGAAACTTCAGTAGCTCCTGTACGCTCAAGGCACGATCGTATCGAGTTCCTGGGGGCGATACATCTTCTCGGAATGGATCCTGTACTATTTAAAAGAAAACGAAAAAGCCCAGAAAACTAGGGAGATCGTTTCAAATCAATTGCATAATTATTTTCTAGAAAGTCTAGAATCTCCACTTGGTTTACCCAATTCTTTTTTTTTTTTCAAATTTAGCCCTCTAGCTTTAGATACTTGTGCCGTGATTAGGTTACCCCGGGATCCTTTATTTATTTAAATTTGAAATTCCTTCCCGTCGAGTTCAGGATTCGCTCCTCTGAAATCCTGAACGCACCCTGCGTACTTGGCACTCCTGCCTGCGCACGCGTAGACGTCACTCGGAGCTCGCCACGTTTCGTTTCGTTTTGGCACTCGACTCGGAGGATATTCAACCTGATTTCCATGGTTGCATTTCGTATCCGCAGACCTGAGCACGGTGACCCTTACCACTCCGAAGGAGACGCCGACGAGTCACATCAGCACGCAGAGCTCCACTCTCAGTCCGACCTCGTCGAGAGGGTTCTACACGGTCTCGACGCTGCCCAATGTGTCCAGCACCGGCATCGAATCAAGCCACGGCAGGTGAGAAGCAAAATAACCATCCCCCTAACGAAATCTCCCCTAGAACGGGTAAATATCACGATTAAACGAGGCTCAACCCCCCGCGTCAATATTTACCCTCGCTCGCCGGGTCCGTAAACAAATTTCCGCATAATTTCATTAAGACTCGAGGGCGACGTTAACCGCGGTCCCTACTTTACCGACCGCCCTATAAATGCCCGTATTATTTACGTGAAAGGTGTATAGAACGTTTCGAGTGACCCCGAAAATATTGACTCCACAGCAGCACCGTGACGCTCCGAGCGATCAGCGTAACGACGCAATCCACGACGACAACCACCACGGAAATGACCGATCCACCTCCACCCCCATTACCACCGGTGTACCCGCCGATGCCGACGCCCCCGAAGAACAACAACAACAAGAGGATCACCTCCGAGGCGGCGGAGAACGCCGCCCTGATAATCGGCATAATTGCGGGCGCCCTGATAGCGATAGTCCTGATCATCCTGATAATCCTGAAGTTCAAGAACCGCCCAGAAGCAAATTACAAGGTCGACGAGAGCAAGAATTTCTGCCAGGACCCTAACGCCGCGTTGCTGGGGGCGGCGGGGTCGGGTCAACCTTTCAACGGAGCCCTGAAGAACGGGGCGAACGGCAGTAAAAACGGTAAAAAGAGGGAACTCAAGGATATCAAAGAGTGGTACGTATAAAGGGGTGACGGAGTACTGCCGGGGAAGGAGAGGCCGAGCCAGGAAGAGGAAGTGCGACGAAGATGGAGGGCCCTCCGACGAGGACGCACTCGAAGAACGACGCGACCTCGAGGCCACTGCATATTCGGAAATTGCGCCCCTTACGTGTAATTAGCCGTTAAGGAGGGAAACGTGGCTGCTGATTGCACGATTTACCGTCACTGGATGGGATGCCATTTTAATTAATCGCTAATTTGGCCGTGCTTTTCTTGCGAATAATGCGTGTCACGCGGTGCAGAATTTAAGTTTCACGAGCCTCGGTCTGGTTTCAACCTTCGTCCACGTTCTGTAAACGAGGTTTCTAAGGAATATTCTTCTGAGTTAAAAATAGCTGATCACGGTAACACACCGTAGACTTTTCCTCGGAAGCCTAGACGCGAAGTAGTCCGGAGGGGAATTTTGTCAAAATTAGATGTCCAAAAAAAGAGGGCTTCTCTTAGAGATCGATTATCACGAAACGAGAGTGTCGTTGCGTTCAGTAGCCTCGTTAGCGCAATCTCTGCTGAAACTTACTCGTATGCAAAAGAGAAAAAGAGAGAAAGAGAGAGAGAGAGGAAAACGCGGAGAGACGAGGCGAGTCAAGACTGATCGAGTTATGGGCAAAAAGTAATAACGAGCGAAGAATAATAACGCGAAAAAATTACACAAACCACGGAGCGATGGGAGAAGAGAGAAAGAGAAAGAGAGAGAGAGAGGGGGTGTGGGGACGTGTGTGTTTGTGAGCGAGAACATGAATGAACATCGAGGATCATTTTGCTCGTGCTGTAACGATGTATACTTATCAACGCGCAATGTCAAGCTCCTTCGAGGACGATATCAAACAGATATCCTTTCGATTCGACGGAGCGAAAAAGGGCGAGATTTTCATTTCCACTCCGACGCTCTCCTCGCGAGTCTCGAAGGGATTCGATTCTCGAATGGGAGAAGTCGATCTCGCGGAAAATCGGGGGAATTCCTCAAGGCGGGAGAAGCGCTGGAAGAGCGAAAGTATAGGTAATTAAAAAGCGATCCTAAATAGTAATTACTACACTAATTGTTGTATAGAAGATATATATATATAAATATAAATATAAATTATGTTATGCGTGTAAATTGTTTATCGAATTATAGATTTTATTAAAGAAAAAGCGAGGGGAGACGGGAAACCGGCCAGCACGAAATCGAGGGAAACGCGCGAGTTTTCGCCGGAGTAGCAAGGACATTCGAGAGGTAGCCCATTGAGAAAATTAAAATTAAGGGAATTTGGATAATGCATAACTCTCTGGGAGTGGCGGAGGGAAAATTCAAGCACCTCGGAGTAGGCGTAGAAATTGCGAAATTGCTTTTACATGACACACACAGGGTGCAAGTGCAGCGTCGCCGCTAAATTCTTAAAACTTATCGATGAATCGAGAGAGTCGCGGTATTAGGCTTCTAGAGTGAGAACCATTTTTAACGTGTGTGTGTGTTTCGCAATAACGAGGAAAAAGAAAAGGGCGCCAAAGAAACGACTGAGAATAATTAACTCGAGAATCGCGCATGGAATGGCCGCGGATTTTTCTTTCCATTCTCCCGGAAAACCGCGAAGACCGAAAAGCTTCGCGGCAAGTTTTGAAAGCTCTCCCAATCGGCCTCTCGACTTTTCCTGAATTAGAGGGAAGCTTCGAAAGAGCGACGACAAAAGGAAAGAAATAATAATCCAAGGGATAAAGACTCGAGGACTCAAAGGGGAGGCGAAACCCGCGAAATACCGAACTCTCTCTCCCTCTCTCTCTCTGTGGTGGCTGCCACGTGGGCAGGCATATAAATAAATAAGCAAATAAATGTACATATATTTTCGTAAAGCACCGACTCGCCGTTCGTTTCCGAGAGCCGATCTAGCCGGCCCGCAGGTGTGATTTCCGTTCACCTGTCCACGAGCCAGGGAGAGGAAAAAGGGGCGAAAAGTTCCCCAGGGAACATTATCCGAGATCCCCAGAAAATACTAGAACCGCCAGCGCGAGTTTCCTGGGGAAACCAAAGAGAGAGAGAAAAATGGTGTCCGTCTCAAACTACCGAGAACGAGCCCGGACCTCGATTCGTCGGAAAATCTGCCGAGGTTTGATATCGAGGCGAAAAATCGAGAGAATCGAAAATCAAAGGCCAGGTCGTTTCCGAAATCGACTGTGTCCCCTCCAGAAATGGAAATTTTCGGGAAGCCCGAGAGGGTGGAGGGAGGGGAACTTATACTTTTTTTTTTCTTTTAATTTTGTTTCAGTGCGACGCGCTCGAGAGAACGCCGAGAGCGCACGTGAGGACAGTGAAACGCGGCAATTCGCCGCGAATTGCTCGTTGGATGGCGATAAACTGACGAATCTCGGCACTATGGTGCTTTCCCAGTGACGCGAAGTGTTAAGAGACATTCGGTGAACGGTTTGCCGAGAGGGTGGGTGGCATGAAAGTTGTATAGAAATGTTAGAGCTGCGCCGGATCAAGGCCGGACCGTCTTGAGTTCCTGTCTGCGTACGTTTCGTAAGTTTCGCAAGTTTTGCACATTTGGTTGGTTTTAGGTGTACGCTGTTTCATAGGTGTACGTCCCGTAGACGTAAAACGCGCAAAGGCGAGAGCGTGAACCGAGTGGGCGCCTGTAGACGTAGCCGAGTGCGATTGGGCGCGAGTGAATGTACGCGAGGTGCGACTGAGGCTTAGCGATATGTACAGCGAGTACTGCTATTCGATAGTTTCGAGATTTCTTTGAAGTACCTCGCGAGGCGAGGCGTCACTTTGCACACGCGTTACGTGAACGCGAGGGTTTTTGTATATTGCCGAACATTTTTTAAGAGTTTTCCGTTCGCGCGCGCGTTCGCCGCGACGCAGGCCTTAAGGGGTTGACCACGGCTTCCTCTTTCAAGTTTCTACAGCTTGTAACCCTTTCGCACCCCCTGGCTTCGCTCCGAACCCCGGAGGCCGAGGGATTCGTGTTCAAAGTATCCCCTCCCATAGCACAACCCGTGCCGTTTGCAATGGAGTCTCGAACACCCCACTTCGATGTAAATATACCGAAGGTAGCGATTCGTTTCCGGGTACTCGATGGCTCCCCAAAAGTCTCCCAGGGTGGAGCTCGCCCTCTTGATCTTTCCATCGCTGAAAGTCGAGGATCTCTCTTCTCAGAATTCTTCCCGTGTTTCCTGCAAGTCGAGGGTGGTGTACCGGTGTTCGTTTCTCCTTTGGAATCATTTCGCGGGGCTGGAGAGATTTCTTTTTCTCCGCGGTCGGGAACCGCGTGCGTTCATTTCGTCGAGCATATCATCGGCCCCAGGGGCCGAGTCTCGGAGGTAGAGTCCATTGGAAGGAGAGGGCGAAATCACGGATATCCTCCTCGTATATCCTCTAGAGTCCGCATTAGTGCACCTGCAAACGTCAGACCGATTATCCCAATTGTCGGGCACTCGAATCGAAACATAAATAATTACGTATTTCTAACCCGAAGACTCTCGGGATGGCGTTCTCGCAGCTGTCGACTAGCCGAGGCCGAGCCCGGCTTCGCGCGTCTTCCTAGAGCTCGCGTCGACTCGCTCTCGACACTCGTGACCGGAAAATATTTATTCCTTATTGTCAATCGATTTTACGTTTTAACGTAATGTACCCTTTCCGCGTCTTCGGCAAGTCGAGAGCGCTCGAAGGACGAGCCGAGCGCGAGGCCCGGTTTGCGCCTACAAAAGGACGGTTCTCACTGTAGATCTATGAACTAACGAATGAAAAGAATCTCTGCTTGGATGAAGCTCGACACGTAAGAGGAAGCACATCTTAACGGCCATCTTTCGTTGTTAGCGCGTCCTTCCCTGTTACAAACGAATATAAAAACCAATTTAAAGTACACGACAATTGTTACCGTTATTGCAATTTTAATGTCCTTATTAATGATGTCAAAATAACGATGCCTAACGCAATTTCATCGGCATCATACCTTTTGGTACACGCTGTATCGTACTTGGAAAAAAGCGCCGAACATACCTCTATCACGAATACGAGATTGCGCGCATATGTGCAGCAACGTAAGATGGCCGCTGCATCTTCTGTCCTTAGCCAAGCCGCATGCGAAATATGCATACAGGAAACACGCCGCAAATGCGTCAAGAACGCATGTATATTTGTGTACATCCACGCACGTGGAACAAGCATTTGATTTATGATGAAATTTGCTACCCTACACGTGCCCGCTGTACATTAACAAAATTAAACGTGTGTACCAATTACCCTGTACAGCGAGCAAGCAGCATTTACTTCGCCACATAAAGCATTTAATGAAACAATTGCTCTATGTGCGTAGGTATGCATAATTACATGGGTTTATTACATGCTTCTTGAAGAATTTACTGTGTGCTTATTGTGTACGTATTCGATGTGCCACTTGACTTGCGTCTCGAATTTTAGTCCCCTCGTTAAAAGTCTCTATCTCACTTCACGCCACATTCGTTTCTTCATAGATCCATGGTTCTCACCAACGACTGATTACTTCGTAAAGCTCGCTCGAAGGCAACTTTCCCGACCGCTTCGATCGCTCGATCGAGCCACGGCAGGAAAACTGAAAAGCAAAGGGAAAAACGATCTGTAGCGTGTAAATCAGTGTGGACTTTGTATTACGTGGCTAATTTCAAGGATGACCGCGGCGATACTCCCCGGACGTTTCTCTGATGACCAGGAAAGAGTTTTCCGGGAGTATCGTTGTCCCTCGTCCACCTGGCTGTCGACCTGACGTCGATTTTGCAACCTATCGGCGTCGTTAATCGTGCATTTGGCGCCACCTAGAAGCGAGGATATATTAAAAACGAGAAATAAGTGCGTCTAGGAACCAAAGTTCCGAAAATCGGGATAACGAGCGATCGAGGAGCTTGGCTCTAGAGATTTTGTTCGGTAAAGAGGAGCCTCTTGGCGTCCGGTTTTTGGGGTTAGGTAATTAATCGATATATCGAGGATCGAACGATACAAAATGGCGCCGATAAGTAGCAACATCGAGGCTCGCGTCTCGCCGGGGCCCACCTCTATCTGCATATCCTTCGATGTACTGACAACTAATGTTTATACTAAAAACCTAATATCTTCTATGCGATATCTACGAGCGAAATGTTACTCTATACTTAACTATACATTAACCTGGAGTTAAAAGTACCGAGGGGGCGGACACGTTGCGTCCGGCCCGCGGGTGTCGCGACGAGGACCTCGTCGGGGCAGAGGGGGCGTGAAAGAAAAAAAAAAAGAAAGAAAATAACTCGGCCGTATCTAGAGTCGCTAGCTAGATGGGATACACATTATATATTTTACATTGTACAGTCATTAACTATGAGTGCACTATACCATAGATGGAGATTATATTCGTATCGAAGTGCAGGTATTGTAATAAGCGCTCGCGCGTCCCCTGGGGCGCTCGAAGATGATTCCTTCACCGACATTACCGACGGTGCAACTCCCGGTATCTTTCAAAGCGCTGAATAGTTTCGAACTCGACCGCTAGAGTGCGCAGACCAGAAGGCTCGACGCGGGCGCGAAAGTCTGGAATATTAGCTGGGAATGCGAGAAACGGGACACGGATCGATTGAGGATTTTCTGAGTTTACGAGAGAGCCTTCTGGCCTAAGGCGGGGCGATCGCTTTCGAAAAAAGCGAGAATCTACAGCGGTAAAGAGCTATCCTTTAATGGCCGGCGCTGCTTCTGGGAGCTGCGCGAGGGAGGTACGCGTAAGATCTGCGCGCGGCGACTGCGCAAGGCGACTGCGCAAGGCGCGCGGCACCGCGAGGCCGCGCGGCGCCGCTGGGAACGAAAGGGCGTCACTCCGTCGTCGACTCGCGAGGCGGAGCATCGCGGGTGCGCTCGCGTCGTGATGCGTATCGCGCGGTTCGATTTCTTCAGGTCCGCGGAGTGTAGCGAGACGGCGCGATGGTGCACTTAGATTTTGTACACTGACCGAGCGGCGATAGAGGGCTGTCACAGCCCGTCTGAAAATGGAAAAAGGAAGAGAAAGGGAAACAGAACGAGAACGGTTTCTCTCCTTTCGCTCTCGCGTGCGTCCGGACGAGATCGCGAGGCCCCGCCGTTTCTCGCGCACGGCCATACACAGCCAAACACGTACACACACCGTTTCACTCGCACGCGCGCACGCATTCGCACGCGTAAAGTAGCGCGACAAAGAAGTCAAGTTACCGATCTCTGACCCGGTCTCGGGCACGTGTAAATACCTACAAATAATGCCGTAACTAAAGATTGTATGAATAAAGTATTGACAAAACTGTGACTCGATGAAGTTCTCATTTGGGGTGGGCTGAATGAACGGTTAATCAAGAAACTCGTAGCGGTGAGTGATGAGAGAAACGCGCCCTGTGCGTTGAGTTCGAGCGAGACGCTGCAGAGTTCTATACAGTAAGGATCGAGATTTCAGCAGTGGGGGAAATAGAAATATAATTTCTTCATTGCTACGGATAAAGAAATAAATGTTCAACCAACTCAAAAAATCAGGAATTTTGTTAAATTTACCCGACTCTGATTCCTGATATCTTCGTTAACATATGGTACGGCAAAGTTTCCGGCGCTCTCAGAATGGTGTTCCTCATATCCTCATCGTCGTCTCCCCAGTCACGGACTACCATTTTTGCACTCACATGATAGGTCAACCTTCGTACGACTTTCCGTACCACATTCGATGGCGCCCCTCGCGGAATGAAAATGAACTGTGGCGCCAGACCTGCAATGATCGACGATCACATAGAGTACACCAGAGATGAGTTGGGAGATTACTCACGGGCAAGATCGTGCGATCGCATCCTGTGCTGCCCTCTGGTTTCGTACGTTAGCTTTCACCGTTTTTTGCCCCCAAGGGCGGCGCAACGAATTTCTGATAGGAGCTCGCGCACTCGCGATGGCGGTACCATCTACCAGTCGCCGTTGGCGGCTCACGTACTCGTGATGGTAATACAATGCGGCAGTTGACGGTGGGGGCTTACCTACGCTTACCAACACTGCTCGCTTTTGATGGTAAGGGAAGAACACTCGTGACGCTCCATTTGACTTTGTCTACTTATCTACTACTGTTAAGTACATTGCTGCCTCGAAGTCGACGTGATGCGGAGCTTTGGGGCACGCGTCGGTGTCGCGTACGGAACTCAGCAGTGAATCTGCGTGAGTACGATCGCCCCTAGAAATCTTCGCGCGTCCCAACCAGCCAAGCGCCAAGCTACGGGTCGAGATGTTGAGTAATGTGCGTTCGGCGCTACACTCGACAAGTATACGTGAGAGTCCAATACTGCGGAAAATCCTCCCGAAGTTTACCTAACTGCGGATATAAGCCGAGTCATTTCGCGTATGATTTTCACATTTCCCTACTAGCGTTATCGAGCGTTTTTCGACAGTTCTCGAACGTTTTCGAGCGTTTCTCGATCATTTTCAGAGCGTTTTCGAGCGTTTTCAGAGCGTTTCCGAGCGTTTTCACGCATTATCAGAGCGTTTTCGAGTGTTATCGAGTGATATTCTAATGTTTTCGATCGTTATCGAGAGTTTTTCGAGCGTTTTCACGCGTTTTTGAGCGTTATCGAGTGTTTTTCGACCGTTTTCGAGTGTTTCTAGAGTGTTTTCAAGCGTTTTTAGAGTTTTTTGGTGCAGTTTCGAGCGTTATCGAGCGTTTTTCGAGCGTTTTCACGCGTTTTTCGAGCGTTTCGAGTGGTCTCGAGCGTTTTCAAGCGTTATCGAGCGTTTTTGAGCGTTATCGCGCGTTTTCGAGTGGTCTCGAGCGTTTTCAAGCGTTATCGAGCGTTTTTCGACCGTTTTCGAGTGGTTTTAGAGCATTTTCGAGCGTTTTTAGAGTTTTTTGGTGCGGTTTCGAGCGTTATCGAGCATTTTTCGACCGATTTCACAAGCTTTTCGAGCGTTTTCGAGTGTTATCGAGTGATTCTAGTGTTTTCGATCGTTTCTCGAGCGTTTTCACGCGTTTTTTGTGCGTTCTCAAGCGTTATCGAGCGTTTTCCGATCATTTGTAGAGCGGTTTCGAGCGTTTCTAGACCGTTTATGAGCGTTACCGAGCGCTTTTCAACCGTTTTCGAGTGTTTTTCGAGTGTTATCGGGCGTTATCAAGCATTTTCGAGCGTTATCGAGCATTTGTCAAGCGTTTTCGAACGTTTTCGCGCGTTTTTCAAATGTTTCCGAGCCTTATGTCAGGCCGTACAATCCCGTAGAGCCCCGTAGAGTCCCGCAGAGTCCCGTAGAGTGCCCGTAGAGTCCCGTAGAGTCCCGTAGTGTGCCCGTAGAGTCCCGTAGAGTCCCGTAGAGTCCCGTAGTGTGCCCGTAGAGTCCCGTGGAGGCCCGTAGAGTCCCGTAGTGTGCCCGTAGAGTCCCGTAGTGTGCCCCTAGAGTCCCG
>NW_019394874.1:0-32589 GCF_000612105.2 Orussus abietinus | reverse complement strand
TGGCGCCATCCGTGGACGCTAGGGTGAACTACCTCGAGCGTGGTGGAAATTCGCGGTATTCCGGCCTAATTCCAAGAATTTCCGGAAAATTCTCGGAAATCGAGGCTCGACGACGGGCCCGATGACGTCATCTCACGCTCGACGACGGGCGGTTAGCATGGACGAGAACCGTCGATGGCTCTCGAGGTGTCGGTAACATGTCGGTGCAGGAATCTGTGTCCAGAACCGCCACTGTTATACTACTTGCAGATTTGTAAGAGCAAACTGACGGTGCAGCACTCTGTACGTCAAACTCGTACGCGCCATTCGCGAAAAAGTTGCCATCACTTTGCACGTGTGAGATCGACGTTTCTTGCAAACGGATGGCCCGAATTCGAAATCGTTCAACATGCAGATTCGTAAGAGCAAACTGACGGTGCGGCACTCCGTACGTCAAATTCGTGCGTGCTGTTCACGAAAAAGTTGATATCGCTTTGCACGGGCGAGATCGACGTTTCTCGCTAACGGATGGCCCAAACTCGTTCTCGTTCAATAGGCTGATTCGTAAGAGCAGAGTGACAGTGCAGCTGCTCTGTACGTCGCTTTTTTATTTTAGCATCGTCTCTATGTCTGCGCCCGTATCAACTAACTAGAGATGTCTGTAATCGGTGAGCAACTTGTGAAAAAAATTCGTGTGCAACGTGCAACTTGCTTGCATAATTACATTCCATATGTCATCGTTGAAATTATTAGCTGTGTAAGAGGAACAGAAGGTCAGATGTTGAAAGTATACCTTTCTGTTTCTCGAAAACCTGTAGGAATTATAGTGTATCGAATACGTCTGTGAGTATAGACGTAAATTCACTGCGAAATCTCACGAAGAGCTCATAACTGCTGCGTTCGATCTCTTTTGTGACAGGAATTCAGAAATGTATTATTTTATGTGATGTAAAGTGTGCGCAATATCTCTTTAACAGCTTAACTTGTGCGCTCGAGTTAATTCGAACGCGCTAAACAGGCCAAACTGTGCACACTCGGGATAATTCGAGCGGCGTTGTATTTTATTGCTACTATAATTTTTTACACTCGAATATAATCGAGAATTTTATTTTTTGCCAAGACAATGTTCTAGCGTTTTTTTTTACATAAGAAAAATTTATTTTTTTTGGCCGGATTTTTTTTAAATCTGTGCGTTAAGGGGTTAAACACTATTAATCGATCGGCTGCTTACCTTGACTGATGATGTAGAGTCTGTTGCAATGATCACGATTTTAACTTCTTTCATCACCAAGTATGGTGAAAACACTTTACCTATTAATCTTGCATTAGCTCGGTTCCTCAGTCTCGATTAATGTAAATGTTGTTGTCGCAATCATTACTTACCAGTAAATGGGCCTGACAGATTAAGTAATCCCAACAGAAAACACATTTGGTTTAACAAAGAAGAAAAGGCAAGTCCATAGCCCGATGTCACTTCACCTTTAAAAATCACTACGAACATTCCTAGAAGTAATTAACTGTCATTATCTCCTTTATTGGAAAAAAGTACATCAAACCTTAAGAAGTAGCAATAGTAGTAATATTCCTTTTACAAAGCAAGGGCAAAAATTGTCCAATGCGTGTCCCGATTCGGGTTCCGCGCCCTGCAAAATTGGGGCGGACCGGGGCAGCAAGATGGTCCTGTTGTCCGCGGCGTCGGTCGACGGGAGTGCGCCGTACGACCGCTGGGCCGTTGTATTTTTATCGGAGCGCCAGGTGCGAGAAGTGCGCCGCGGCCTACGGATTCCCGGCGAGGGTGCGGAACCGACGCCGCGGGACGCGAGAATGGTCCCAATCACCGGCCACTCGGGCCCGCGAAAGGTGTCCCGCCTTTTCGCGGCGCGAGAGAGGTGGGGGGTGCGTCATCCGAGGCGAATGCGAAATGGACGGGATGGGGAACGGTATTCGCAGACGAGGAAAGGAAGACTAGCTTTGACTAATAAACAACCTAATGCGGTAGCTCTTTATCATATAGATAGATACAGATACTCTTTGTTATATAGTGTGACGTGGCAGAATTATACCTGGGGTCTATCTACCCCTTGCCAAGGCCCGCTGCGCCTCGGCCTATTGCGCACATCACCTTCGGCCGGTCGCTACGAGCGGGACCTGACGAGAGACTACAGTTCCCCCCCACCAATGCGTAACCTCCCGAAGCCCACCGGGACCCTTCGAGAGGCTACCCGAAGCGCGAACTCGCGAGTCCCAGGAGTCCACCAGGGCACTCTCCGAGCCGAGTCCCCAAATTACACCAAAATGTTGGGCGCCAGGCCTCCCCTGGAGGCCAATTCTCAAAAGGCTTCACCAAAATCTCACGAATTTCCCCAATATCTCAAAGTTACTCGAAACGTCTCTCGGCGGCCCTTGGCTCGGGCGACCGGTGTGGCGCAACCGGCTAGCTCAGAGCGCAGGCGCCAGCTTCGGAGAGGGCGGGGTAAGGAAAGTTATCGGACCTCTTCTCGAAACATTACTTGGTACTTGACACCACTATTTGATCCTAACGCAAAACGAAAAGGGAACAAGAGAGAAGGCAAACTTGGGCCGACCGACAATTAAATAACAACGCTCGAATAAGTAGAAAATAAAGTTTTAATGTAAAGAAAAATTATGGGATTGTTAATGAATTTCCAAAATAGCCCGTCCTATTTACAGGGCGATATAGGACCGACTCGTTCGAGAGCGAAGAGAAAATCGCTCTCAGAAAATTACAAGCTTCAGGAAAATATAAGGAAATTCGCGCGGTGAGGTAACAGGAAATCACAAAATAGGAAAAGGGATCGAGCCTGAATACTCGATAAGTTTGACGAACTTAACTAGTCCCTACAATGTTCTAAAAGCAAAATTCGAGGTTAAATAATCCTTCACTGACTCAAAATTCTAACTTTGATAAATTCTGGTCTAAGATAAACAATTGCAGAAATATTCGCGATTACTCGCTCGCTGTTCGCTCGACGACAAATATATCAGATATACGGGAAAATCAAGATAGACAAAATCAATATAAATTACAGGAAACATGTGTCATGAACATGAAGGTATCGCAGCCAAATTCGCAATACAATATTACGCCTAGTTCGCAATTACAAATATTAGTTCGAGGACGGGAAAGATAGAACACAATGGAGCTTCTTCAAGGGCTAGTTACGCCAGAAATATTAAAGGGCACTCAACATATAAGATTACTCGAAACAAAGACTAATCGGGGACTTACACCTTGCGAACTCGGAACACGACGTGGGCGACCACGCGGTCGCCGCGCGGCTTCTTCGCCTCCGACCGCGGGGAACTCGAAACAAAGGTCAGAAAGATATATCGCGACCCAACGCAAAAATGACTCGACAATTTATCCGAACTCAGAAATCCGCAGAAAATTACTTGACACGCCCGCGAACTCAGATAAGGGCGGACAGGTGACTTCCGACTAGGAAAGCAAAGACAATAAAGGGAACAATTTCTCGATAATTAGAAAACGCGAGAACAAATGGGATTTATTTCTCAAAATTCCTAAATGGCGGACACTTCGGAAACGACTTAGGCCCTAGCCCGGGGAGCCTTCACTCTACTCGAAACTCTAATCGCGACCGGGACTTTCCTTTTTCTCTTTCCCTTTCACCCGACGGATTCTCAACCTCCCAAGAACGCGATTCGGTTGCTCGCCCGTGCGGGACGCAGAGAGGCCACCCTCGCGACTATCAATCCGGCCGCTGACATGAGACTTATGCCCGATTTCCTAAAAAAAACTGCTCGCCCGCACGATTCTTTCCTTTCGCCGGCACAAGACTTACGCTACACGATCCTCCGCGCGCGAACTAACGTCGCTTAATTACCCGGGCTATTACTTTATCTGCAAAACAGAGAATCCGCGACAGAAAAGAGAAAGGAAAGCTTTTTACCCGAAACTAATTCGCGACCGACGCCAGAAAATCAGATAACTCGTGAGGGACTCTAATTCACGAAAACGGGCTCCCGGCGCACTTAGAAAACGGGCACTTACTTTAAATCGGCCTTTTTGCTGCCGCTCGCCGGCTACCTGGGTGCCTCCACCTCGCTCCTCTCAGGGATGGTGGTTTGGGGCTGCGACGTGATCCTCCTCAGGTCGACCAGAAAAGGCGCAGAAGATGTGGCAGAAAATCGGGAGATGCGTCCGGCCCGACGGTCCGTGGGCGAAGAAGGTCGGAGCGTTCAGTGTCCGTCTGGTTATAGGGTTCCGGGCGATCACTCCAGAATCCCTAATCCCGATCGATGATTGGTCTAGGCCCTCCGCTGTCGTCGAAATCTTCAAAATCGTCGCGCACCGCGCTGCGCTAATTGGCGCTTGATGGATGGCGCGTGCGGGGTGGGGTGGTGGTGGCAGGGACGGCGGGGCGTGTGGTTCGCGCGCCTCTCGCGCGCTACGCGTTCCTAGAGGCAGGCCCGTCTTTGATGGTGGGTCCGTCGGGGCCCTTGGCGCGTCGCTCTCTCCATAAGCAGCCGCCTACAATTTTCTTCCGGGGTTCCCCGGTCCACCCGGGCAGACCTCAGCAAGCCCGGGTCTCTTGGCGACGACCGGTCGGGCTCCTGGCCGGGAAGTCCGGCGTCCTGGGCGCCGGGCAATTAAGGGCCCGGCCCTTTGTGCCCGCCGTAACTTGGCCGCGAGCGGGCGTTCCCAGGACGCGGCATCCGTCCGCCGCCGTGCCAATCGGGACCGGGGAAAATCACCAGGCCCCGTCCCCCGGCCCGGCTCCTGTCCGGGTATTCCTGTGTTTCCTGCGGGCGGCCCATCTTTAGCCGCCAGGGCTAACCAAGGGCCCGCCCCCGCAGGCAGGGCCGCCAGGGTGGCGAAGACGGGGTCGGCCGGTTCCCCTCATAGGGCCCCACGTTCGGTCCTGTCCAGTTCGGTTCGATACGCCCCTGCGCCGGCGTCGTCTTCCTCCACGACGCGGCTCTCATAGCGGCGAGCGACGACAAAGCCGCGACCTCTACGAGGTCGACGCTGTTGTCGTTCCGATTGCTAACCGAGTTAGCGTAGCTACAATCCTTTCCCGAAAATTCGCTGGAATATTCTTTGAATATCCCAGGCAATATTCGAGATCACAAAATTAATGTTTGATTTTCCTTTAGAAAACGAAAATCAATTTCCAGACAGGGTGAAAATGCGTATCCCGAGCGGCGCCTCTGTGGGATTCGCAATCGCAAAACAAGAGCTGTAAAAAGGTTTAAAACAATTTATATTGTTAAACGGTTGGTGCAACGTTTCCCCGCAAATCGGGGACTGTCGGACCAGAAATGCTCCAAAGTCCCGAAAAAGGGCCAAATGGCCCTCTGCCAAACCTGTGACCGGGTGGCCGAAAATCCACACGTCACAATAGATAGATTAGATAGATTAGGTAGATATATAGAGAAACACGAAAGACCAGGCACTTCGAGATAGCCTTACAGTACACTAAGGGAGTCATGCGCTCCTACGCGAACTTCGTCGCGGCGCGACGGACAGGGCATAACGCCGTACGAGCTGCGCTCGCTCCGTGACCGGCTAGGTCCTATCTCCGGCAGCGGCGAGCTGAACGGGAGGCCGCGGGATCAACTGCGCAGACAATAAAATAAACTCATGCTAGCTACTTGCACAATTTCACAAGGACCGCGGGATGAACTTACGACGTACAATTGGGAGTACCGGCAACCGCACGTCTCAAAGCGCCACGATAAAACCTAAAATGGCGAAACCGGTAGGCCGCGCGTCCAGGAGTCTTACCGGAGGACAACCCGAACGTTAAGGGAAAACGAATTCTTCATAAACCCTGATTGGGTTTGCTTACCCAATTCGTCGGGACCGGGCAGAAACGGCGGCATCTTTACTTCGGCAGCAGGAGGCACTCGACGGGACGGAACACGATAGATGACGCGGTGACACCCGCGGAAATCGGAGCAAACAAGACAATGACCTCCGAGGGCCGACAGAATCGCGCGAATTGCGAAAAACCACCTCCCAAATTTCACCGACGACTGCTAGCCCGTTAGGCGCTAGTCGATGATCTAGGCCACGCTAGATGCCGGAAAAGGTCTCGCAGTGCATCAATGAAAGGTGCGCGCTCCGCCAAGAGCCGCAAATTGACCATTAGATGGGAGCTCCTGCCCCAAAACCTCCTCGACGCGTGTCGGTAAATCAAGGGCCCACACGGGATTTCGCGCGGTAGAGCTGTCGGCCAACCGATTACTCAAACAATACAAAAAAATAGAAGCACTGCCACTTACACTTGCTGATTGTTCCTCGAGGTCCCGAGTGTCGCCGACCGATACAGGAAAGAATTAATGAATGATTGGGTACTTACCGTTCCCGCACCGCCTCGACTTGTGATGGCAGAATTCTGCCACGTCACAATTGTAATTGGTATTCCACATTCTAAAGTTATGAAGTTATGTGATGCTCATAAGTTTATAACATTTTAACCCGTCTAACAATGGCCTCTTAAAGTAATGAAATCAATTCCCGCGACGCCTCCTTCTCTTCACATACGAATGTATGATATGTTTTATTTGGATTACAACTTCGAAATACAATGCAATTGAGTTGCTTTACGCACCAATGGGTGCGTACGTTTGGAACTGCGTAATTTGTATCACCATTGTCATGATTAGATACACTGTGACGTAGCATTTCGGAATGGGAAATGCTGTCACAAAAATCACAAAAATTTCAATATCGCGCGTGAACTCGTGAAAGCGCTTTTAATACAGTAGGTTGATAACCATTGTTGATTAAAGATCGGATGAATTAATCCAACTCGAGTACCTTTTTCCTTTCTTCTTGCTGAAATATGCAGTTTTGAATCTCTATTAACGTACGCCGAATTCAATTCATTCAGTTCCTACGATGTATTAGGTACCTGTAACGAAGTACAGTGCCCTTTTGCGTAATTCCTTTCGCGATAGGCCATATTAATAACTTCATATTAGCGAATTATTTTTCCTTCGATTAGCGTGAATATTTCAGAGCTTCGAAACCTCGTCGAAAATCCTAGTCCTAGTAAGCGCGGCTGCCCGATTCGAATCGCGCAATACTCGATCGCCGCGAGACGACCCCAAACATCCAGGGCCGTTCTGGCATCGGCAAGGAAGGCAACGACGGGGCACCCAGTGGAATATCCGGAACGCCGGGTACGAAGGCAACTTCCACCACCTGGGACGGAACCTACCCATCTCCGGGCCATCAGGATAACGCAGAGGTCGGACCTGCTGAGGCTGCCGGATGCCCTACCAGCGGGGGTAAGCCCTCAGTTCGCCCTAACGGCATGACGAGGCCCGCTTGCAGCTTCGACTTCCCGGCCAGAAGCTGGACCGGCGGGCAAGAGCTCACCTGCGACATCCCGGACACCGCCGATACCACCGAGGTGAGCGCCTCTGTATCCCCGAGGAGCCCGTTTGCAACCGTGGATGGGTGCGGGAGACGGGCTGAAAAGAACCGGGAGAACAAGCGGCGCTTCGGGGAACATCGAGAACACCCCGGGCGACTCCTCGGCGGAAGGACATTGGGACCACGGCTCCGATCAAGCCCCATGTCATCCGGGATCATTACCCCGGACCAGACATCTTCGACGTGGAATCTGCCGATTGGCCGGCAGGGGGGGGGGCTCACAGGTGCCAGCCCTGATTCTCGCGCGCGGCGCGCGTTGACCGCGCACTGGCCCCGGCGACGCCCCATCCAGAAAGCGCGCTGGCCGAGGACCTTTGTCCAAGTACCCGAACCCGCAAATTGCCCACGGAAATTGAGATTACGCCAGCAGGGTAGCTTGGAAGATTTCAGTAGCCAAGGAGAGGGAAGTATATAAAATAGAAAGACTATAAAACCGGGTGTATGAGAACACGTGTCGCCGTAGCGGTCGACACGTGCCGAAGCAAGTCACAACTTGCGGGAATTAAAGACCGTCCCGCTGACCATGTGTGTCCGCGGGTCGCGAGTGCCCTAAGATCCGCATTATGTGGAATAGGTAGTAGCGGCTGACGTCTACTTGAAAAGGGGCCACTGCGCACGCCCGGTGCGCACGCCGCCGCGGCTCCAGCTGACCCGGCGTCTTTTAAATGAATTGTTGGCCCTAGATTGGTCAATGCGTCATCGCGTCACTTACATTGTATTGGAGGGTAATTTAAAAACATTATATTTAAAAGGAACTCACACTCAGTTTATTGATTAAATATATATCTTTTTTTTTTTAAACAAATTTCTTATTTTTTTTTAAACAAACAAAAAATTTTTATTTTAAGCGTCGCCCAGAAATTCCGCCAAGATCTGGGCAATGTCCTCCTCCGTTATCTCGAGGCCGCCCGCCAATGGGGAAAAGTGATCGCCCCGTAGGTTCGGCTGGCTGGCGGATGCTGCCGGTTTCACCTGCTCGTGGACGCGCGGGGCGACCGAGTAGGCATTTTCGTAGGCGGGTCACGTGGGGTGACCCGACCGCCCCTCTCTTCCTTCGGTCACGGACCGATTACGGACTGACGAAATCCGCGAGAAGAGGAGAAAACAAGATTCCGCGTTTTCTTGGAAGTTAGGGTGGCTGCCCACCCGCCATATTTATCTGTAACGCGAATTACACGCCCGCGAGCGGTGCTAGTGTACGCCGATAGGCTTATGGGGATCCGTATGTTTGATTTTTTTGAAAGATTCGGGCTGTGGTGCCGGTGGAATGCATGGTGAACAATCAAGTAATTTTAAGGGGGGTCTCGTAAAATGGGCGCCCCAAGGATCGCCCACGCGACCCTAGTGGAACACGAGGGTCCCAGGCCGCTGATGCGGCCTGTGCTGCACAGGGAGTTGCGGGCCGCCGCTGCCGCGCTGCTCCGAGGACTGCGGCCTTATTGATCTGCGTACGCGGCACCGCCGGACCGAAGCTAATACAAACAACGCCCGTTTGGCCAAACCGCGCTCCGGATTCTGTCAAAAAGAACCCGGTAACGCGTGCGTGCCGGTTCAAGCATTCATTCGAAGGATAGCCTTGAGAATAAGCAATCGTCGTGGGAGAACAAGAAACAATAAAATCAGTACCGAAGAAGGGGCTAGAAGCGAACCAACATTTCGAGATCCACCCATGTACTCCCTTACGTAGGTCTTAATGGGCCCGACTGTTTGTAAGGGAAATGCAGCAAAAATAATATTAGGTATATTCGGATTAAGATTTAAGGAAAGTACGCGTCGTGAGGGTCACAAGGACGTTTGCGAGCGACGGCCGTGGCGTAAATAAGTAGCCGTATTACGGCCGGGAACCCGCGCGAGTAAGATTTTTGAGTATATGTGAATTTATGGATTAGGGCCGATGTGCAGCTAGCGCCCTATGGAATTTTGAGACAAATAAAGAGCGCCTTACATTGTAAAGTAAACCAAGTCGCAAACGCCAGAACGCCTTCACCGAGCTCATTGATTTAAGGCTTAAAAAAGGAAAAAATTGAACAAAGCGTTTTGTATATGATAAAATATCTATCGGTCTTTAGTATGACAATACTAACCTAGTAAAGAAAACTGAAAGTCAGCTGGCAAGATATTTCGAGTATAATAGAGTGGTAGCAGTTATGAACTTGTCTGAGCCGCAACTGCGCCTCTTGATCAACAGTATTCGCCATGTAAAAATTGTCACCTGTTTTCCTAACTTATTCACTAACCTGTGCCGTGGTTTTCGCGATAAATATCTACTCCCTGACTCTAACATAAGATTTGGGCACAAGCCGCCATCAGGCGACACGAACTACTCAAACTCTAAATTCCTAAATATCAAACGTGATACAAAGTGCGGGGTCGCGAATTCCCGGCCTAAACGACGCTACTTATTATACGACGTCAGAACGCTTCTAGAAGCCCAAAAGAAAGGCCGTATATATAATAGGCTAATTCAACGATAATGTCGGACTCGTTGGCCTCCGTCGTTCACTTTCTCTCTCACAAATCTCAAAATCGAAATCCCCCGAATTCTGACTGCATATCTTCACGCGTCAGTGGTCCATACAAGAAGAAGGAGCCAGGCTCCCTTTGTTTTTTACCCGGTAGCATGTGTGGGCACGCACTATGAATAATTTTTAGGCGAAAATTCCTCACTAGAACATATTTTCTTTGGGGTGGTCTTCTGTCAGACGGAGTCCTAGCTGTAATTTTCTATTATCCGCGACCAAATTGTTAAACGAATTATTTCTCTCTATCCTTTCTTTTATTAGAGTAAAATTGTTACTTTTGTTTACTTGATAGGTTTTCGTTTTCACTATTGTCTGAATCCCCAGTTCTCCTCGTTTCAGTTCCCCGATTTTCAGTTCAAATCTCCCTTCTCCGTAGTTTGATCTTACCCCGCCCTTTCTGAACTTTGGTGCGTGCGCTCTGAGCTAGTCGGTGAAATATTTTGAGTATCGTTTTGCTGTTGTTTGAGAGTTTGAGTGTTTTGGGAGTTGAGTACTTGCTTTTTAGCCGCCGGGTAGTCCTGGCGCCCAACTTTTGTCTCGTTCCGCCTGGGATTTTTGTAATCTTGTAGGGTGACTCGATCGGCTCCGCTTGGATGATCGGGCGAAGGTGACGAGCGATCGTCACGGAGCTGGAGGCCTGGAACTGTTCCCATTGGCTTCGTTTCATTCGTTACAAGTGATTCCACGTATCAATTTGCCCTGTTGATATGGACACGTCCGTCAAACTAATTTCCACTCCTAAAAAATTATCGTTATTGTTACATTCATCTTAGATACAAATGTTACCGTGGTCCTGAATAGACCTCTTTGGCGTATAGTGGACACGAAGAACACAAGTCTGTAGCTACATGTTTACTTGCTGCACTGCTGTATTGTTGGGTGCAACAAAAATCATTGACTGTGCAGAATTATATATCGTATATAGTGAAAAACAAGAGCTGTATATAAAGCGAAATAGTCGATGAAAATTGTTAGACTTAACTCAGTTTCTGCTTTATATTTTAAAATTTCCTGATACGGAGGGATTCGCGACTCTGCCTGCATACGGAGCCTTGCCTCATTTATAAGCTCATTCCCTCCAAAATTCTGGAACCCATTAAAGGGCGAAAATGCTAAGTATTTTCCTCCGCCGAACTCCCTATCATGGGCACCTTCATTTCTCAGGTTAGCCTATAGTCATTCTACCAAGGTGATTCGCGGCCCCGGTGTGACACAAAAAATGTTCCCCCTCGTGTACGCGCAGCTTGACGGCCCCAGGTATTTCCCGTGCTCGCAGAGAGCCGGTTGTTGGTTTTCCCCCTCTTGTTCAGGTTACCGGATGGACCGAACCCCGAACCATTCTGAATCTTTCTTATAAATAACAGTAAACATGAAAGAATGTTATCGACAATAATTCGTACTAGAGCACTTTAGGAAGTGCACTTGCGATGTTTTCACATTTATTCGTTCGAACGTCTTATAAACTAACAGCTTACTTAACTACGAAATTAACATAAATCTGTCTTAATCTAGTTCGATACAAGAACACTAATATGGTTTGAAATTTAAAACATACACAATTTGTGCCACTTTTGTTATAAACAGATGATTACGTAATTGATAATTCCTTGATAATTTTAATTAAGGAGTGAATGGTGCATATAGTGTCCTACCTTCAGCATATTCACTTATCTATGTAAATATAATTTGCGACGTACCAAAGGTCTTTGCTCATCACACGGGGATTCTCGGTGCCGGAGCGGGGAGGAGTCCCTCTGGCAATCATTAGTATTAAGATGTTTACTATATTAAAAGGCGTGTAAAGTTGCGACAGACGCAGCGATACGCAGACGCCGGGCCCATCAGCGGGCGGATATAATTTTCACAGGCTCACGGAAAGCGCGCGGGGCCCCGAATTTGGGGGTCCTGCTGCCATCAGCCGGTGGCCGCTTTAATTAGGCGGCCTATGCACCTATTTAAACTAGGCGAGATGGCGGGTCGGTGCCTGGCAAGTAGTTCCGCGAAACCCACTAGGAGGACATCGGGGCCGGAACGAAGGACCATGCGGCACATCCGGCATTACCAGAGGGACTACCGTACCGGTCACAGCTCTCGTCGTCCTATCCCGTCAGATCCAGCGCCTCCTTCCCCATTAATCCCGAAGAGCGCCGTGCCGACCATTCCGAAGGGACACAACAGCGCTTTCGCTTGGAGAGAGGAGCTGGACCGTCCTTGCATCCCAACTTCTTACCGGTGAGCCCGAATCTGCCCAGGAGGACTCATAGACCGCCATTGTCCGAATTGTCCGCGCTGTGATACCGTACCTGATACCGTACCGTTATCACCGCGAATTCGTTTTGTGTCTGGGTACCGTTAAGTCTCGATCCCGAATTTTTTGTGTGCTTTTGGATATTCTGAAAATTGTAAATAATCACGGATGGGCTGCGCCGTCTGTCTAATATCGCTGTCGGCCCGGTTGTTTCCGTTGAACCGGGTTACCAAGTCAAGTGTCGAACGACGGTTAGACCGGGGCCGTTGCCCTTCGTGGAGCGTTATACCGTCCCGTGAGTAAATTCCGTGTGTCCCGAGTTCCGGACCCCGAAATTGTCAAGGGCCACGGGAAGCGTTCGTTTATTTTTTATATTGGAAAATTCCAACGGGGAGAGACTCTAATTCGCTGGATTCTATCGCGCCCTGTATCGTTATTTTTATGTGTTCTTAAATTATTATCGATATTCGTACCGCGGCTGCTTGCGAGCTCAACGGAGTGGGTCGGAGGTGAAAGACCATACCGCGAGCCGGTGCCGATTATCGTCTTGCGCAATTAACGGAGGCACCGATCTCTTCCCATGGCTCTAGGGGGCCCGTAAGAGGTCCTCCCGTTAAAGTGTTGTATCCTGTTCGAACTTCCACCGGGGAGGGTGATTTTCTTGGTCGCGTGCTTCATCTTTTTAAATTGGTCCTGTTAATTTTCTGATCCCCCGTTCTTAGTTTTCCTGTCCCGATTCTGTGCGTAGAGTTCATCATGATGTGACGCGCTTCCGCGGTAGGGTCCCGTTCCCGGAATAAAATTCCTGAAGGTATTGTCTGTCGCAAACTTTTGTTTTATTATTTCATCGACCTTACCGTTTTGGCGAATTCTGAGACCGACTCCTCCTCACTCGTGCCTTTTTAGTAACGAACCTCCCGGTTGTACCTTGCCGCGAAGGCCGTAAGGTCCTCGCGGGGCTGAGTGGCCGGCCTAATACGTCTAGGTGGGTCCCATCTAACGGACCGAGTCGGCTTGCTCGCGCTACCGGCATCCCGAGTTTCGCATGCACACCTAGCGCCTTAAATAAATCGGGCATGACATCCTTTTTCCTAATTAATACCAAGCGTATGACGGTTTGACGGTCGTGGATTGAGGAATTCTCGTCGCAAATTAATCGCTGAAACAAAATTTGACGTTTTCTAATGGGATTTGCATCATTCACAACTAGTTCGCCATAACTAGACAATAATCGCACACGCGGAACACAGCAACGTGTCCCGCCTAATCGGTCATGGAACTGACAACGTTGGAAATTTGAAGAGGTATATTCAGGTCATCGTTCGCAGAATCGAAAAGTAGGATAACGCTGAGCTGAAGATCTACGCAATGAAAATCATTTGTTTTAGAATTGGTAATCATGTTGATATAGTATCGATCATTACGTTGCATACCGTGGAAACCTGGTTTAAACTGATGGTGAAAAATCCGCAAGCAGTACAGTGGAAGGGTTTCTGCGCACGTCTCATTATGATCATCAGGAGAACCCTGGTCATTGTGTCGCATCCGAACCAGTTTGACCCGTAAACGCCCAAACCAACTCCCTGCGACTGCACACCAAACAGCATGCGGTACGTGTCAACGGTTATCGAGACCATTTATATGAAAGTTGGCTTGCAAATTTATCTGAATATGTTCACAAATATATACGTTTATTTCGGAACTTACATTGTCACTCAGCATTGTCGCGAAATCACAAATTGTCATGATCATTAGAAACAGACCGCAAAGGTGGATCATATTCGTCATGAAGCCTACGTAGTCGCCCAAGGTCAGCATCTAAAATTAATTACTGGGGATTTACAAATTCTCATGTGATAGTGAGACGGTTCATGAGTAAAGCTTGTTGATCAAATAAACAGGAAAATACAGGAATGGAAAGAGGTGTTAATCCTTTAAATAAGACCTCTCCAAAATTGCTTCAAACATGTATCGAGATATTTAAAGTATCAACAAACCCGCTCTGCTGATTTCTATTTGTTCTTTTCAACTGCAAAATCTATACTGAAGTCAATTACCTTCTCCATTTGATACATGCAGACGCACATGTCCGTAGCACAGAATAGCATCGACAGCATTGACAGAGGACTAAATATATTTTCAATCGTATTACAGAGACTGAAAAATACAATCACACATTGAAGTCTGCCGTCTATTGTGAGGTTCAATCGAGGTCGAAGGATACATGGAGCCCGAAAACCCATCCATTCACGTGGTACTTTTGTAAAGGCAGCAGGACCGATACAAACAGAACATAGAGGCTGTACTCTCCCTCTGAGGGTGGTTAGTCTTACTGGTGCACGTAGTTCTCGATACTGGCTTACGAATTACATCCCGATGAGCTCGGAGTAGCGTTCAATCGGCTTGAAATAAGATAGATTAAACCACCAGAGACTATACCGGCCTTATAAATTGACAGCCTATGAGGGTCCTAGTTCACTCAGACTTTAAGTGCCATTTTGGGACGTTCAGTTGTGGAAGCTGAGCCCCTCTTGTTCTAACTTCATGTTCTTTTCTTAGGTGGTGGTTGTGAATAGAAATACGATACCCATTATCGCTGATGTCGATTTTCCGACCGACGACTTTGAACAACATATACGAAACGCATTCCAAGGACTGGACTACATGAGCATAGTCGAACAGAAAATATGAACGTACACACCGAATCGAAACCAACCTATCACAGACTACCTATTGCAATTACAGACCTCGCCCCCCCCCCCCCAACACCCGACAAATTACTGTACGTAACAAAATAATCTCAGACTAGAATGCAAAATGGGCATTCACAGAAAGGCCTACACCAATCTTACATAATTACAAGACCTGGGAAATGAATGAGAATACAGTAAGTTACGAGCTACACAAATCGAGTACGCACCACGCCTAATATACCAAGCCCAAAGATATAACACACCGCTCGTTACATACCCGAATATAAACCCAACGACATACCAACCACAACCAACATACCGATCACCAAGGGAAAATATACCGTATCTTACATACCACAAACGAACCCCACAACACACCAACCGCGATCATATCAAAGGCTACCCCTGCAACCAATATCGCAGACACCAACCATCACCCTTCCATCCGAAACCAACAACGACCAACCTACATATCACTATTGCAAAACATCCCGACACTTCATCAGAGAACGCCCCTATAGACAACCACTAAATGAACAGAACCAGGGAAACGACAGAAGGGGTGGACGATGAGGGCCGATACCCCCCTCCCCTCCCCCCACACACACACGCACGCACGCACGCACGCACGCACGCACGCACGCACGCACGCACGCGCGCACGCACGCACGCACGCACGCACGCACGCACGCACACACACACAACCAAGCCCAACGCACGGAGCACCATGCTCATAGACACGCAGAAATCCAATATCGATGATTCGTAGCAATCAAACTCACCAACAGCATAATAAACGCATTAGTAGGCACCGAGGCAACCTACATCTATATCAACAAAACAATCGGGGAACAGCTCAAAAACTTACTGCTACCGACATTCCAACTTATGAATAATCACACCACAGGCGCCAACGGACACACGACCTCAATTGAAATCATTATACTAACACCCATCACAATCGGTAATCAAACATACATTACGAACGCTAGACGTACCAGCCTTAACATATAACTGTATCCTAGGAATGGACACACTCCTAAACTCAAAAATGACGATCGATTTCAATGCCAACACGTGGTCCCTACCGAAAGAAGCCCACATTCGGTATCTCATAAAAACAAACCCAAGAACCCTACTGCAACCAATAAAACACCTTAAATCCCAAGAAAAACAAACGAATAGAAAATCCAACACACCCGTAGATAAACCCAGAACAAAACTAACTATACAACAGTGGACGATATCAGAAACTCGAATGGAAGTTCATACAAAAAGGACCCAAACCAACACGGAACGCCGAAACACCAACAAGGCACACGTTAAATTAAGCACAACCGCCCAACCCTACTACCAACCCCTATCATTCACCCTAACCCTTTCCTCTATAATGTGACGTGGTAAATTTTGGTCGCGTCACGACTACCCAAATTTTTTCCGGTGATTGCTTTTTCACGAATTACAGGGTCCAAGGTTCGACGATCACGGACCCGGGGGAGAGGGAAAGCAGACCTAGCACTAATTAAATTTTAGTTCCGTCTTTTGTTGCAGGTTAATTCAGCGATCCCGGGATTCTCCCAATTTTCTGTAAGGAAATCGTCCATTCATTTTCTAAGTTCCCGTGCGCGCTCTCGAGCACTCACAGAAATATTTGGAATGAATATTTGTGTACGCTCGCCAAATTTCTGTAATTCGCAGCGAGACTCCGGTTGTTAGGCCCGAGTGTCAACAACGTCGACCTCTCGGAGGTCGCGCGCACACGGTATCGCTCATCCCCCGGCTTCAAGAGCGAAGCCGTCGAGGAAGCCACGAGGAACATGTCTAGGACTGGCGACACCGATCGCGGTGGCACGGCCAGCCCGTCGAGCGCACCCAGAGGGTCGTGTCGGCCCCGCTAAACTCCTGGTGGCCTTGCCGAGGCGGAAATCGTCGAGGCGGAGATGGTTTGAGCCTAGTATTTTGAGTTTTGATTGAGAGCTTTGCGTTATTGAGATTGTCGAGTTGTTGAGATTGTTGAGAGTTGAAAGTTTGTTCCATTGGCCTCCGGGGAGGCCTGGCGCCCAACTTGGTGTCTCGTTCCCAAAACCGGAAAATTTTTTAGTGGCTCCAACAGATCCGTTCAGACAATCGGGCATAGGTGAAGACCGATCGTTCGGGCGCTGCGGGTCCAGAACCTATTTCTCTCGTTCGTTTCTCGCTATTCGTCACAATACAAATTCCAAAACACATACATACGCACCCTATACGAAATACAGTAACACGACGAAACACACCATTCCACGCCTAGAAACACAAACCTGCACAAACCAAAAACCGACATAAACATGAACAACAACACCCCGGCGGAATGCCACGGAATATCAAAACTATCAGATACCGAACCAACCATAATAAATAGAATCGTCCAGAAAATAATTTCAAAGAGCCAAAAACTAGGAAGACCCCACCTAGTATAACTAAATATATATTTTCTTCCCCGGAAAACCCGCTTTTCTTCCAGTCCAAATTGCGATTTTTGAGTTTATTTTGCCGAGTAATTTTGAGAGTAGGTTTGCGACTCGTCCGTCGATTAATTTTTGTGTAAAGTTGCGTAAATTTAGAATCGAGAATATGTCGTGTAATTTTGAGGTAATTAGTCCATGAACGCGAGCGCCAATATTTGAATGATAGAAATTTGTAATTTTTATTGCGTACGATTTGAATTTAGGTGACAAATATTGTTCATAGCAGCGAACCTTTTGCGTATTTTTAGTACCATGGGATTATAGAATTGTTCTTGAATTGTGGCCAATCGGATCCCATTGAGATACAAAGTTCTGGGAGTTGACGAACTCTCTACTTTGCGTTGATCGGAGCCCCTTTTGAATATTTCGCGTTAAATTGTCTTTCCCGGCGATAAACCGAGAAAGCTAGTCATTTTCCTAAGATATCGGATATTCCATTGATTTTCTATTTCGTGCTTTAATTATCTCTCGCCTAATTGTCTCGCGAGAATTACCTTTCTAATTTAATTGTCTTTTGGGCGGCCTTCCGCCGAACCCATTTTCTTGCCACATTTCTGTTTTCTCACGTCATTTTGTTAATCTAATTGTTTTCTATTTCTTTTATTGTTAGAATAAATTTNATAAATTTATTAAAAATTGGTACCAGATTCAAATTGGTTTTTCTTTCGAGTCGAAGTGGCTGAAGTCCCCTGTCCTTCCTCGGGCCTATGATAAATCCCCAAATTTGTTGAGGTTTTCCCCTTTGTCCCCCGCATCTTGGTCTTACCCATGCCCTCTCCGAACCTTGGCGCGTGCGCGCTCTGAGCTAGTCGGCCGCGCCGCGACGATCGTCGAGGCGGAGGTCGTTCGAGCTTAGTCCTTTGAGTCAATTTTGAGTTTGTTGAGATTTGTTCGAGAGTTCTGAAATTTTGAGTTTGTCGAGTCGTTGAGATTTTCGAGAGTTGAGAGTTTGCCGTTGAGTATTTTTGGCCTCCGGGGAGGCCTGGCGTCCAACTTAGTGTCTCGTTCCCGAAACCGGGAAAAATCATTTTGAGTGGCTCGAACGGATCCGCCTAGACGATCAGGCGGAGGTGACGAGCAATCGTCCGGGCGCTGCGGGCCCGGAATTCCCCCCCGAACTTAGTGTCCGTTGTCAACACCTCGGTCCTCAGACCATTCCTATTTCGTCACAATTTTTACAGATCTACAATACTCCATAGTGACATCTTCCCTGACGATAAAGCATGGAAACTGACAGTCCGCAAACCACACCAATGAATAGTGCTGCAACAAAACCTCTCACATTTCCACAAGTAGGCCACCCGGGCATGGAAAAAACGTACCCAAAAATTTCCCACGATCATTATTGGCCAAAAATATACAGGGATACGGTACAATACGTAAGGAGATGCGACACCTGTCTGATAATCAAAATCGAACACCAATTACCAAAGGGAAAAATTGAACTACACATCATAGAAGAACCATGGGTACTAGTAGCATCGGACGTCACAGACCCACTACCTGCATTAAAAGCACGCACCCAATACATCATAGTGTTCCTGGATGCCTGAACTAAACGGATTGAACTAATTCCAGTACGCAAGGCTAACGCCAACACAATCGAAAAAGCACTCCAAGCACAAATTATCAATAGATGAGGTACACTAAAAATACTATGGACAGACAACAGAACACCATACAGCAAAAAAATCATAAAACGACTCACCCACGCAAGCAACATAAAACACGTGACAATACAACCGTATTAAGCACAAGCAAATCCAGAAGAACGAACAAACAAAACACTGAAAACCATCATACAAGCTTACACATACAAGACAAACACCGAGAATGGGAAAGACTGAACAAACACCTACATAACCTTCAATTCGCATATAACTAAACCCCAAGGACATCAACCAAATATATACCGGCATTCCTCAACCTGGGTACAGAACTCGCACCCACCCATACGAATTGCGAATTACGATCGAAAGCGCACCCACCATAAACCAAGAGACCGTCGACAAATGGATACGGAAATAGAACACCTACAATTAATACACGACGAAACATTACGAAACGGACAAGATGCACTCATAAAGAAGCACACTACTACAACTTACGTCGACGAGACACACAGTACAAAGTAGGGGACCAAATATTGAAAAAAAACTGAACCCTCTCCTCTGCCATAGATCACGTATCAGCAAAACTGACACATAAATATATGGAACCATTCATTAGCACAAACATTATTTCCCCCACCATCTATGAACTGACAACAGAAACCGGAAAACCAGTTGGAAGATCACACATAGACGACCTGAAGCTTTATTTAAAACACCAAAATTAGACAGCACACGAAATTCATACTAATGCATTTCATCATTTCAAGAAATATCATCACCGCCAACCATGCGCCGAACATCCGCACCATACATACTCCCATCGCGACTACCAGCTTACCTTAACACCACACCACAGCTTACAACCCGAATCCCAATACATTCTACCAATCACACCACACAACAAACTATATCATGCACTATCACCCACAACCAAGACATCACACCAACACCAAACACACCGAAGGACACTCTTACCGACACCCAATATATTACCCAAACCGTACCTTTATACAAGTCTGACCGCGAACAGACAACGCAGAGAGCACGCATGCACGCACGCCCGCGCGCGCGCGCGCACACACACACACACACACACACAACAGGCACTACTTCCAACACAGATTCATCTATCGACGTCATCCGCAGAAAGCACGCAATCTATATTAACAATGAGAGAAAAGCGAGACGAAGACGAAACGACAACACAACGATACCAAGCACCTCCAATACCAAACAACTTATACATACCAACGGATAACTGGGATGAAGAGACACAACATACTACAAACGCACCACCCACAGACACACTAAAAGATGAAGACACACAATTTAATTTCGTAAAAAGAAATGAAACACCAAGGACCAAACAAACAAGCCAAGACAACACCACTACGTAGAACACATTCCCACATGTACTGCAACGCGCCTAGTCGGTATTCCGGGCGCGCTGGCAACCGGGGGGGGGGGGGGGGCAGATTGGGACCGGTAGATGAATCAGCCCTCCGCGAGGTCGGCCGGTGGAGGTTCGCCCGAGGTATGCAGGGCCACTTCTTTTTAACACGTTGAGCGCCACGTCAGCCATCGGTGGCTGACACTAGACTTTCCGTTTAGGCCGCGTCAGCCATCGGTGGCTGACACAAGATTTGCTGTTTAGGTCGCGTCAACCATCGGTGGCTGACAGCGTGTAACATGAGAACTATAAAATTTTACACTATTTTGCGGAATTACACAAAATTTATTTAAAATTTACTTAATTTGGTATTATTACAGTATTAATGGGATTCATTGTAACATGGCAAACNAGAGATGGACATCTCCTGCTCTCAGAGACTCCAAATAGTCTCACCGCGACTCCAAGTAGTCACCCGCGACTCCAAATAGTCACCCGCGAATTTGTACCGTGCGACCGCCGCCGTTCATAGTGTTATATTTTACAATTGTTATCGGACTTACTCGTTATTATTAATAAACTGTTTCTGTTACGAATTCAAGTCATGTGCCCGAACTCATAAAACCGACCTGACTCGAGATTTCGTCAAGAATTAATCAGTCATCAAAGTTGGCTCTCATATCCAGTGCAACCCGCGTTAAGACTTTGTTTCGAACATCCGCAACATCATTTTCTGGTCCTCCGTGCCGGATCGTGGAGCGGAACTTAACAAAATCACTAACACGACCAGATAAGATTTTTTCGCGAATCAGCGGAACTGTAAATTATACAGGATTGTCCTTTTGCGATTGGCATTTTAACCTTTTCGTTACGGCGGGCCTTGCCGGGGAATCCTTCCCGTAGAACGGGGCGCCGCGCCAAATATGTAACCATCGCACGCTTCAGTTTGTATGAACATGGCGTTTTGTGGTCGGTGACTATAGTCACCTGTAGGTTGTAAGCGGCGTTTTGTGGAGGGTGACTATAGTCACCCGTCGTAGCAAAAGGGTTAAGGAGTAGAGACAACTCTCAGATACTGTAATGGTAAGCAGTTTTGGTACGTCCCTTGTAATGGTATGCAGTTTTGTCAGTGCCTATGCACCAAGAAACTGCATCCGTCGAGGGTTCGAGCCTCACGACTCCTGAGACCGAAATTAATTAAATGTTAAAGTTAAGAAAAGAAAAGAGACTGCATCCGTCGAGGGTTCGAGCCTCACGACTCCTGAGACCGAAATTAATTAAATGTTAAAGTTAAGAAAAGAAAAGAGACTGGCGAGAAAGCGAGGAGAGCGTTTACGAACGATCAGCTGAGCGCGTCAATATTGTGGATTTCGGGAGGCCTGTCCGCGAGAACTGATTCGAGCGAGTTTTTCTAAGGATAAGCGCTCCGGCGCCGTCCCGTCTAAGTGAAATTTGGCGATTTAAGTTTCCGGGAAAATGCTCGGATTTTCGGCACCTTTGATTTTCAGCCGATGCAGTCCTAATTGGATAAAGGGGTTTCCCTGACTGATGCGTTGAAATCGAGAAGGAAAGGATAGGAAAGGAATTGATCCTCAGTGAGAACGACTTATTCCAGAATCGGTGCGTTCTATTTGTTCATCATAGAATCCACATGGAATATGGAAACATGGGATGTAAAGGTTATGTGGAACGGGTGGTTTGGGGTAGAATTCAAATAGTAATTAACAACCGTCTACGCGACCTCCGCGTACCCCTTCCCCACGTGTCGAATTCTTACCGACGCGTTTGAATTAAATTCTAACCGTTGGTGGGATTGGAAAGCGACGTTGTTAATTAACAACGCGTATGAGAAACTAACACCTTGTGAGGTCGTTTTCGGACGTTAACTCAAATAGCGTTGCCAAAACCCTACCACTAAATCATCAGTCTATATTTTTCTTTAACGCGATTCTTGCTCCATCTAGGGTAAACGGACACTTCGCACGAAGATTATTGTCTGATTTATCAATTTTCCGGGAGCAGTCTCTATGGTAACGCGTTTTGGACGAAGTAGGTTCCATAGATGACGGATATATTTAATCATCACGTAACCAGTATTCGCTAGACTCTATGAACATCGATAAACTATCATGGGTTCCTGACCTCACCAGAGTTAGACGTCGAGTTGAACGGTAGAAAATAAGTGAGCGGTAACCGACTATGAGTTATAGTCCCCGAGGCATGTGCGTGCTTTTAAGGGCGCTCACCACTCCAGCAATTTTGCANTTTGGGAAGATTTATATTCTGTTCTGATAAAATACACATTAATTTCTTAATAATTAATAATAAATTCGTCAAGTACATCTGAACACTCCAAAATTATTAACCCTTTGAGGACGACACATTTCAATTATAAAGGCATTTTATTTGGCTACTATCTGCAGACACTCGTACGGAATGGGATAAATAGCGATCCGCCTCAACGTCGTACGACAGCCAAGAAAGTGCTATTACAGTCCCTTGTTGCAAACGCGTTTTATTGACGACTTCAGAAAATTTATAATGCTCGGCTCTTTCTGTTTCCCCTCTCCCACCACATTCCCCCTTTTTCGTTTTCTCTCTACTGCAGTGAAAGCGAATGCAAAAGTGAGAGAGAGGGAGAGAACAGCTCCACTTTTCGTTTTGCTGATTCACGGAAGTATTCAGAAAATAGTTGGGTTTACTAGATGGCTATGTACCAGGTGTATAAGCTTAAATCCGCTGTTTGCTTATAGATTGCGTCAGTGAGCATATTAAGTTACTATGGACACCCCATACTTTTGTTTTGTATGGGTTTGACATCTGTCAACAATAATCAGTTCACATCATCAGCAATTTCACACAACATACATTTTTCCTTTGATAATCATGTCTTGTTTTTGCGAGAAAAAGAGCATATGCGGGAAGCTCTGCTTTTCTGCTTCAATTTAATGAAATCGGCTGCCAAATCGCATCGAATGCTTGTGGAGGCCTATGGCGACAGTGCTTTACTGGAAACAACGGGCAGAGATTGGTTTCGTCGGTTCGAAGACGGCAATTTTGACCTCAGCGACAATAAGCTTAAAAATCGACCCAGGAAGATTGAGGACCATCAGTTGCAGGCTCCTTTGTACGAGGAGGATACCCTATCGCAAAAAATGCTTGCCGAACAAATGCATGTTACTCAACCAGCCATTTACATGCGCTTACGTGCCATGGGAAAGGTTCAAAAGATTGGAAAATGGGTGAACGCATGTATTAACCGATAGGCAAATGAAGCGACGCCAAAAAACATGCGAAATGTTGCTCGCCAGACAAAAAAGAAAGTCGTTCCTGCATCGGATTGTTACGCGATGAAAAGTCGATATATTTCGAGAATCCTAAATACAAGAAACCGTGGGTTGATCTCAGCCAACCAAAAAAATCGTCCGCAAGACCAAATCGCATCAGACGGAAGACGATGCTGTGCGTTTGATGGGATCAGCAGGGTATCGTCTACTATGAGCTGTTGAAACCTGGTGAAACTGTCGATGCCCATCGCCACCACCAACAACTGATCAAATTGCACCATGCTCTGCGTGAAAAATGGCCGAATTATCAGCAAAGACATGACAAGCTGATTTGCCTCCACGACAACACACCATCGCACACGTCAAAAATGGTCCGAAACTACTTGGAGGCACTAAACTGGGAGGTGCTACTCCATGCAGCTTATTCACCACACCTGGCCCTTTCCGACTACCACCTGTTTTCGTCGATGGGCCACGCGCTCCCTGAGCAACACTTCGATCCTTGCGAAGACGTCCGACAATGGTTTGATGAGTGGTTTGCCTCGAAAGAGAAGGAATTCTTTTTGGCGTGAAACCCACAAATTGCCCGAGAGATGGAACAAATGTATAGCCAGGCAGGGCCAGTAGTTTGAATAAATTATTTGTTCGCTTTCTATGAACAATACTTTTGTTTTTCTGACTAAAAGACAGCGGATTTAAGCTTATACACCTGGTATATCTATAGTCCATAATCGCTTCCTGCAGACTTTACCTGAATAACTCCAAATGACGTCTGACCAGAACTATGATCTTCAAGCGAACCCCATTATTTGACTGGGACCTGTCTTTGTCGTCGAAAATATTCTCCAGCTCGTGGCGCAGAATCTGTGAAGAGGAATTCAAGAAAAAAGTTAGCGAAATCAATGATTACGTACCGGCCGACTGGCTAACGAGGCCGGCGGAATTTTACAGATTCCTCAGGGCGGTATACTGTTTGCAGAGAAATTAACTCGTACGCACGCGTAACCTGTTTATGATTTGAGAAATATGGAACGGATAACCAGAGCGGCTAGGTCAACCTCTTTAATGGGATCGATAGGTTTTTGGTCCTTCGAGGGTGGTTGGCAAGCTGCAATGAGAACACAGGAGGGTTTTAAGGTTTCGTGAGAATCAAGTCGTCGTATTATATTGATTGAAACCGTTCTATATATGATGCAAGTGGTACAATGTCCATGGGGGTTAGGTGTGCAAAAATATACTGTGCTAAGGGGATCGTCGCGAGACGAGACAAGGACGTTGGAGGCCGCGCGGTAGCGACTCGCAGAAGTGTAATGATATATGCCCGCGTATCAATTGCGGAATACTGACGCGAGATTCTTTGCTTGCAAGGTGTGCTTTGCCTTACTCAGCAAGGGCAGCTAATAAGTTGCTACTTATACTTGAGGAGTTAGAATTTGGTAGTCCTTACCGGAAGGTGAATACCGAATTCTGTTGCGGGTTAGTAATTTGGAATAGGGTTCGAAATAGACTGATGGAAGAGTGAAAGAGTGGAGCTCTTCGAAGAGGATCTGTACCTTGGCTTCAAAGAGGCCTTTACTTCCGGTGACGTCTCTCCCACGTCCTACCGGTTGCGATGAACTGCACCTGAAGGCATTCAAACCGGGGCGTGCCCTAGGTTTGGAGCTTCCTAAGATTCTCCCGCTGGTCCGGAATTCGCAGCGCCGTCGTCCTTCTCTCTGTTGGCTCGTCGGTGTCGGAGTACCGAAACGCACAACTGTTAATACAGTATGGTCAGCTCTTCAGAGAACTCAGCCACACAGAGTGTGGACTGACTGATCGCCTCAGACTAGCCCCTCCGACTAGGTCCTCAGACTGAACGACGTGCTCTTTTTTGGTGCCGTTTCTATACGAGGTCTTATCCCTGAGATGCCCGTAAGGACAGGGTCCAATTTCCTTGTTTTTGGATTTTGTTGTTAGGGGCTTGATCGGACGTGCTCAGGAAGTCACTATGTTGATGGCTAAGTAGGCCTCGTGTTTTGGTCCAGAGTGCAGTTCGCTTCCGAAGGCGTGCGAATAAGCCAAAACATTCCTCGATGATTGCTCCACTCGTTGTTATTTTACCGGTTAAATCAGTTGATATTATCGTTGCTTTGGATTCGATATTTATCTTCCGGTAACTGACTCATATTTAATGTAATGCGCGCCGCTCTATTTTGAGGAAAATCGGGTAGCCTCGTAACACAATTAACTCCGAAGTTACATTGAATTAGTTGCAAAATGTTGTGTAGTTGTTCAGAGAAGTCTTAGTGTGATATTGTGTTTCCATCTGTTTGACAGTGCTACGTTATAATCATATTACCACATCGGCATGTGACATTTGTTTGAGAACCATGTGTGGGGCCCGCCCGCGCGAGGGCACCCCGCGCATGCAAATGAGGCGAGAGAGGGAAAAAAGCGCGGTAGCCGGCCGTCAGCCACCGAGCGTGTCACTTCGAAGTAAAGCACTAATTTTGTGGGAATATGCGATCCGATCTGTGATGAAACCCCTAGACCCCGGTATCTCTTTCCTACGAGTGCGGGCTCAGCCTTGATGTGACCATGTGCAAAGTGCGGTAGATAAAGGACGACGCAAAAACAACGTTTAGACAACATTGCAACGACGCTGAGACGAAGAGGACGCCAAGAAACGACGAGAGGGCCCGGAACCATTGTACGACGTAGGAGCCGCGTACGCTGAAGGCGCACACGACGATCTGGCAGCAGTGACGACGAACGACGCGGTAAGACGATCGCCATCTTGAATCAGGAGCGCGAGAAGTCGAGCGCCTTTATGTGATGCGCGCGCTGCCCGAAAATTACGCGGAGAGCCGGCAACCGTTGACGGAGAGAAGGCACGCCGGGCAAAGGCGGGGCACGGACAACGACCGTTGACGGAGAGAGGATATGTCGGACGAAGACGACGGCGACGAACGATCGGAGAAGGGCCAATTGCGCTGGTAAGACGACGGTGGCTAACGACGAAAGGTAAGAAGATGGATGCCATGGCGAGTACCGACACGGGCTAAACGGTGCCAACGGTGGACGAGATGACAACGGACAAGCTGAGGGACCGACTCGAGCGGATAGGGTTGGCGGCGACCGGAAGCAGGGCGACGACGGGCGAAAGACTACGAAGCGCCCTGAGCGACGCCACGCCAACCGGTCACGACAAGGATATCGAAGGAGAGGCAGACGATGGAGACGAAGTGGGCGACGATGAAACTGTTGACGTGAGTACACTACGACTGGCCGAGTTGAAGACCCGTTTGCGTAACCTGTGTTTGAAGGTGTCGGGAAACAACCCTGACATGTACGCGAGGCTTAGAGCCGCATTGGAGGCGTGCTATGCCGCTGTGGATGGTAGCGGCACGCGAAGCGCATCCCTCGATGGTAAAGACGGAGACGACGAAAACGATAAAGACGAAAGCGACCGTGACGAAAGTGATAACGACACCGGCGACGAGGGCGACAGTCGCCGCGATCGCTGCGGGATTACGCAGGGCTACAGGGCCGTCCGCCGCTCCCGCAGGGTGACGGAACGGAACAATGGCGACGAGGACCGCTCAGGGGCAGGCCAAGACGCGGGACGACGCATCCGAAGTGGACATCACCTCACATTGACCTTCAAAGATGTTGAGGACGTCCTAGAAACATTCAGTGACGATGGAAACCAAAATATCAGGAGGTGGCTGACTCATTTCGATGAGACGGCAGATTTGTGCGACTGGACGGAGGTCCAGAAGATGATATATGCGAAAAGGCTATTACGGGGATCCGCCAAACTTTTTGCAGGTTTTGAGTGTAAGGCAAGGACGTGAAGGCATTTGCGCAAGGCGCTCATTGAGGAGTTTGCCACGACGGTGAACAGTAAATAGGTTCACAGCATGGTCAGGAAGAGGACTGCCGAGACATGCCAAGAGTACGTATATCGAGTGTTGGAGCTGGCCAGCCATGCTAGTATTGAGTTGGAAGCAAAGATCCAGTACATTGTTGATGGGATATCAGACAACGACACACGAGGTGCTCCTGTACGGGGTGACGACGACAAAGGAGTTGCGCAGGAAATTTCTGCAGTACGAGGCACGGAGTGGTAACAAAGCGAAACGACCACCCAGCGAGAAGACGCGAGGACGACCACCGGGAGATGACCCGGGGAGACGTTGTTTTAACTGCGGCGACCGGAGACACCTTAGCAAGGATTGCCCGAGCAGAGCGAAACCCACGCGTCTCAAGGGCCATCCGTAAACCTCCTCGTGGTGGAGGTGGATGCGGATCCCCATGGATCCGTAACGAAACGGCAAATGGCTACTGGGGAACCATGAGAGATGCTCGCTCTGCGGAGTTTGACTGCACTCTTGTTCCCTCTAGAGTTACCGGCGACAGGTGGCCCCCATTGTGGGAATAACCCTCGACCGAACGGCTGGGGTGCGTCGGGTAATCCGTCCCGTGTCCCGGTTTTCCAGGTGCGGGTTGGGGGCCGGCCCCACCGGCCATAATAAGAAGGCCGGCGAGCTAGTACGGGCTGATAGGCGGGATAACCGATCCTATATTTGCTGGGTCAACTCGGCCGATGGAACGGGTTCCCGCTCGACCAAGCCGGGAAAGCTCGCCAAACCACGCTGGAGCATTACGTTTCAGCTGGCGCCTTGCACGAATGCTCGCACCACGCGGGTGCAGGGAGGGACCTTCACGAGGTTCCCTGCGGGCAACGGGCGGGGTCAAGCGGCCTCCCTTCGGGGAGTGCGTCGCGGAGGCCCCGACCCGGCTAGCGCCTCCCCAGGGTTTGTCGAACGGTCCAGAGCATTCGGGTTCTTCCAGGCCCGTCATGAGCCATTTGGTCCCCATGAGAGTGGGAGCGGTAGTGGCGTAGGTATTATACACCCTTCGGGGTGCCGATAAGTGGCCCTGTCCACAGGTGGTCTCCAATATAATCCTCCCTTTTCATTCTCCCTCCATCGAAGTCCAACATCCAATGCCTATTAAGCGTGAGGAATGTTGATTATTCCATGGTATGTCACACTTTACCGCCTAAGGGAGGAAAGTAGTTATTTTACCACACCTTCAGGAGAGGCTTGGCACGATGAGGACGGGAGGGGGAGGGGTGAAGCTGGAGCAGGAGACGAAGAAGCAGAAGAAGAAGAAGAGAAAAACGATTAGGAAGGAAAGGGAGACGCCGACGTCGACAAGGAAGATCTTGGGCGTATGTTGCGTCAACATATGTTGCGCGATATTTTTGCTTAGAGAGAGAACGGTAGGGTGCGGACGATTCAGATGGATTTCCTACACGCACAATCACACAAGTCTCTGAAATCCGAACTCAGCTTGTTTCCGTTACCATCTACGCAAACGACGATTGAAAATTCATAGTGGATACACTACAAGCCCAGATTTTCGTTGAGCGTTAACTCATCCGTGGAATTCGACGTGTCAGAACATGCTGATGGATACATTGATCTCGCTCACGCGATGCACAGCGCCAGCGTTGTAGCACAACCCGTAAATATAGTAACGGTCGGAAATTTGGTCGTCGAATGTCGTTCCGAATTTGCGTAACCGCGGGTTCGTGTCACCTTCCATGTCTGTACAGCAAATTCATTTCGCAGACTGGCGAGAAGAAGAGATTTCGGAGTTACCACGCAGAGGGTGGGGCGAAGTTGATACGCGCGCGACAGAAAAATTGATTGATCGGGCAATCCGAGCAGTGTTTACAGGCCTCAAGGCCGATTTGGAGTCGATTTCGGTATTCAATTTGAACGTTCACGACCTGTTCGAGCCGAATAAACAAGGGCTCAATCGAAAACGAATTTCTTTATCTCAGATAGCAATTATCATGTCACGTGTGGTTTTCAAGACAATACGTAAATTTCAATCATTTATTGCAAATACGGACTAATCCATAATTTAATAATTATCACACTAGAATTATTTGGAATGCTCTCTGCAACGGTCAGGGTGTTCTATTTCTTCCGTATTTCGAGTTCCGTTTATTCTTTCTCGTGTCTCTCATGTCATATAGCACCATTGATTCAGTCACGTATTAGGCTCATAATTTAAATGGATGTCTAAACAGAAACTCGAGCGCTTCGCTCTCTTATCTNCGGAAATACACAAAATTTATTTAAAATTTACTTAATTTGGTATTATTACAGTATTAATGGGATTCATTGTAACATGGCAAACGTAAAAATGGTTTTCCTTTACAATTGTTACAAAATCCACTCTAGGCCGTTTTCTAGCAAAAATAATTTCACTGCTGCTGTCGCTTTCACACTCTCGGACTGACATTTTGACGCTCAGGGCTAAAGAAAATTTTTGTTTGCACGAAGACAAGAACTGTAATGCACTGATTTGTCGCAAAAAGAATGACGGCCGCGAATCCATTTCGAAGAAATTTTATCTGAGCGGGCTAAGCGGTAAGAAAAACAAAACAGACTTGGCGCGTAACGTGTTGAAACAAAGCCTATAGGTATAACGTTAAAAATGTAAACTATCTTGTACTGCGATCGGAAACACCGGCCCTTCAATACCAGTGCGTATAAGCGACGCTCGTGGCCTGAACGGGATTGTCTTAGAAATACGCGTGGCGCTCAACGTGTTAATAGGGCGCCAGGCGCGAGAAGCACGCCGCGGCCCGCGGTTTCCCGGCCGGGCTAGGCCTACGTCGCGGAGCGAGACCCGGCCCCTGGTCGCCGGCTACCCAGCCCCGCGGAGGTCCTTGTCACTTTCCGCGGCACGCTAGAGACGGGGGGTCCGAGATTCACGAGACTTTAAAAGAGGCCGAAGGAGAACGGTTAAACAAAATAAAACCACCGACGTTCCGGATATGCGATGCGGTAGCTCTTTATTAGGGACTACTATTTAGGCGGAAGTGCACAATTGACTGATCGGACACGGACTTCTGGATCCCGCCGGCATAAAACGAAACGACGGGGGCCACTCGGCCCTGCGGGACGGGAGGTACGGCCTACCCTCCAGAGCACAACGCTCTCCACGACTCCGCTCGTTTCACGGCCCGTCACGGATCGACTCCGGAAGCAGCGAGTACTAATTTTCCAAGGAGTACTTCGAAAGCCGCGGGATCACTTTCACAATGCACGGACATAAATCGCATTGAGAGCTAACCGATTGGAAACCCAGGAAATTGACTATCGGCGCGTTCGGCGCACGCGGTCCGACGCCATTACCGAATGGCCGGGAGGTACGCGCCGAGGAGGATCACACGAAAACGGCAATGCGGACAAAACGGAGACGGATTCTACTGAAATCCCTTGTGGGTTTGCTCACCCTTGACGGTAAGCAGCGGTACTGGAGACGGTAGCGGTTCCTTTTTTTGGCGGTGACGGTACGAGAGACGGTAGCGGCTCGTGGCTACACACGTCCGTCGGCGCTTGGAGTATCCAGGACAATGAGAGACCGAGCGCCGGCAGGACCGCCGGAAATTAGGAAACCCCTTACTAGATTCTTCCCGCGGACGCGAGACCGTTCGGCGCTAGATGATTAACTAAGCCTACGTAAGATGTCAGGGCACGTCTCGCGGTGCGCCACGTACAGTACCGACTCTCGAAGACCGTCGCATTCGCGATAGACAAACGTCCCCTTTTAAGGTCCTTCTCGACGCGGCCTACCTAATATTACTTATACATTTTACCGGTTACATAATAAGCACGTTACAATTAGTGACTGTTCCTGGATACCCCGAGCGTCACCATCCAATACTGGAAATAATTTACTAAGGATCTCGGTACTTACCGCTCCCGCTCCGCACCGACTTGGGACGGCCACGTCACAGTACACATCGCACATTACGCCACCAAAAAACATGAACGCTACCGAGCAAACTAAAGTAACAGCACAAACACAACTGACCCCATACGAAACCCCACGTACATTAGACCAACAACAACTGTACGAACTACAACGAAGAGAACATTACGCTGACCCATCAAACACTGACCCAAACCCCTTCACAGGACACCCACAACTCGGACAAGTCATAGAACGAACAAACACCGCACAGTTAGAATCACACAGCCCAAAGAAACCAAGAACGCGCCACGGATACATACCACGAGACAGACAAAACCTTATGAATAATCGACAAAACATCCGACTACCACGAAACCAATCGCACAAAATTCACGACAACAGGGAAGCCAAAAAGACACTACACAAGCAGGACAAACACGAACAGAGACGACTTCGATGAATACCACACACAGACGAACAGTACTAACACATACATCATCCACACACACATAGAAATAGAAATAAATACTCATAGATATTACGAAAAAAATGGTATATTATAAATTTTTTCATTTTTATTCGTGATGACATACATATACGATTACGGTAACATATTTTGGGATATAGAATGTAGGATTAGAATAGGAATTACGGAAATACACATAGGATATACGGTTTAGGGAACACACTACACAATGCCAGAAAAAAATTCAAGACCAGGATAACAACCTGTAGAATTAAAATAGCAAACCTCGATTAGAATAAGTTTAAATCAATAAAATGTATCATAAGTTTCAAAAAATTGCTCTTTTATTCGTTCTACCCGGAGATAGTGTATCTCGTCTCTCTCCCCGCATCCCCGCCCTTTCCCCATCCCACATTACAAAGTTTTGTACACCGAAGGTGTATTTTGGGAAGATTTATATTCTGTTCTGATAAAATACACATTAATTTCTTAATAATTAATAATAAATTCGTCAAGTACATCTGAACACTCCAAAATTATTAACGTGGCTGACAGCGTGTAACATGAGAACTATAAAATTTTACACTATTTTGCGGAATTACACAAAATTTATTTAAAATTTACTTAATTTGGTATTATTACAGTATTAATGGGATTCATTGTAACATGGCAAACGTAAAAATGGTTTTCCTTT